>NW_019771565.1:0-1309 GCF_002891405.2 Cryptotermes secundus | reverse complement strand
ATGTTTTGGCTTCTGACCCGTTTTCATTTGACTGCCCCTCATAAACTACACGAACGAATTCGATGTAACAAAAACTCAACACAATCGTATAACCAAACGTTAAATTGGTCGTGTCTTTAATTAAGCACCTATCACGAAGACATGGGAAGTGGAGGCATAACTCTCCTCGTACACGTATTTAACCTCGGCAACAGATGGAAGTTAGTGGACAGCTTCACACCCCGGCCGCTTTACCACTAAGGAAAAAGCCAGCGGTGGGTGGGCCCCACATCTGCTTTGGACATAATGACATTCGACCTGAATCGAATCCCGATTATCCGGTCGTCCAACCCATAGCTTAGTCGCCACAGCAAGTGAAGTACCCTGCTTACCCCTTACTCAATTGGTTTATGCCAAAAACGCATTCTGGAAATGAAGTAAGTGTTCGACCGAATCCTATTGAATTTGCTGCTGTGATGAGACAGATTCAACCAGATAATTTTCAGATCAGGAAAATTCCCCGTTAGTAAATGGTGATTCGAAGCAGTACCGTGATTTCTTTATGGCTTACATTTCTGAAAGACAAAATATGTCCGATTTTCTGACTTTGCTTTCGGTGGTAATGACAAATATACACGAGTGTATCACTGGCCGGTTAATCAGCTCATCTTTTGTAATACGATATTATTTAACATATCTCAATCTAATTATGTTTAAGGTCGAGACAATCAATTAAACATATTACATGATTAATTAATGTCGACCTGTAATTATTCAACATCTGAGATTATTTTATCGGTGACTACCGTAACATCAGATTGAGTTCGTGCACAAAACAGAGGATTTTCCTATAGTTCAGTGCATTTTAATATCAAAAATACACGGCAGAACCGACTGATGACCACTGGTTGCAGTCTTCTTCTTGAGATGCCCAGTCTTCATTGATTTTCTTCACACGCGTGCTGAAGACTCTTGTAGTGTCAGAGTGTAAGGGGTGTCTATACTTGAAATAGCGCTACGTACAAACGGGTTTTGTCTGTACTTGCAATAGGTCGTAGGACAGGGTATTGCCACGTGACTTGGCCACAGTCACCTGTACAGTGTAACCCCGTCCATGCTTAAGGTTACCAACAGTCTGTGTAATCACCGATCTGAAATCATATTGAAAAGATAATGTAGATATTACATCATCAGAATCAATAAATAGCCCTTGTGTGACTCATGCGCCCTTGTGTGACTTAATATGTTTGTATTTGCACTGTGTGTATCTTGCTTATTGTATGTGCTTTGTTTTGTATTGTTCCCTTTATGTATAGTCTTTCCTTGTCTG
>NW_019771564.1:0-1309 GCF_002891405.2 Cryptotermes secundus | reverse complement strand
GGCGCCCATACACACAACATACTACAAACAACGAGGATAACATGAGTATCAAGCGAAAGTAGTCTGTTTTTGATTGCTGACAATCTAGTTTCATATCAGTACCTCTCACATTGCTACTGAAAACATCCCAGTGACCTGTCTGCTTCACGTCCCAATCTGTACCCTCTTGTGTCAACTAAAATTCTTATGCCCTTAACTGCGTTCATATACGTTCAAACTCCCCTATGGCTGATCTCTGGTTCAAGGCAAGTGCGAGGACTTCATTGCTTGTGACTGCTATATTTAAGCCGGCTCTGGGGTTCATCAGCGTCTTACAAAAGGGTATTGAGGTTAAAGCGGTAGGAGCGTGAAACTGGACAGAAGTGAGAGTACAGAATTAGAGACACATTATGCATACCGAACATACCTTCATGGCGTTATAAGTGCGTAATTTTATTTTTATCTGTTTCAGACGCGACACTGAAGGGTACGCGGAGCACTGTTTGGGAACCAGTGCTGATATTATCATTTAAGTAACCGCCTGAAGTCTATAGAAAGAGTCCAGGAGCAGAACTGGTGCGTTAGTAGCCCACAAACAGATGCTTCCTTCCGAGCACGAACTAAAATATGAAGGCAATGAAAGTTTTTCCTTCCAAGACAAAGTCAGGAAACTTGGTAATTTTTTGTGTTATAAAAAATGTATGGAAGCTAGAGACGTGGTCTTCAGCAGCTGGGATCCTGTACGTGTGTGTGGGGGGTGTGTGAGAGAGAGAGAGGGAGAGAAAGTTACCGTAGGTCGCGGCGATATGTTTAGAACTCCTACTTCGGATGTGGGATACGCTGGCCTCGATTCTCGGTCCGATGAAAGACAATCTAGACTGGCGTTATTCGTGGATTCCCTCCGTCAATTCAGACATGTTTAGATGGATGGACGCTACCCAGTCTCCATACCGACAGTCTTTAAATGACCGACTTAAAGAAACTTAGATGTTACTTCAAATATGCCATAACCACTTCACCCTCATCTTTTTCAATTAATAAAGTTCATCTCCCCATTTGGGACCACTTAACCTCACTACCCTTAACTAAACTAAATCCCAGGGGAGGAGTCGTTCTTCATAAAATCAGTAAAGAGATTGACAACAATTTTACGTAGATCCGAAGGTTCATTACTGTATCTAGAGGAACATACCACTTGGCCGTACCCTAAGCAAGTAGGGTCGAACCCACACCCCGGCACAATTATCTTCCAGATCTATTTTGATATTATACCCCATTTATGCCTCCAACTCCAACTGTGTTCTTCGTTTAAGATTTATCGGTTAAATAT
>NW_019771563.1:0-1309 GCF_002891405.2 Cryptotermes secundus | reverse complement strand
GTCAATTGAAAAATCCAATGGCCTCATCGGGAATCGAACCCGTGATCTTCCTCATACGGAACTAATACAAGCTAGGAAAAAATGAACAATAATTTCAAGATATTTGCTTTACCAAAGCCACGCACTAATATGACTTTTAGCTGCCTGTCTTGAGACACGAAGAGTAATTGTTAGTCTGGAAGTTGGAGAAACAGCCAGTCAATACCTATAAAGATGGTATTGCTCATGTCTATTTATAGCTGTAGTTTATAGTGTAATGAAGGAATGAGATCCTCCATGGCGCAGTCAGAAATTCATGTAAATAATATTTAAAATTCATCTTCTATCACATAGAAAACACGACGATATTACAAATAACAACCAGTTAATGCTGTTTAGGGACACAATCGCTGTTTATTGTCATAATCATACGAAACACATAAATACTCTGCGGGGGGAAATGTGCAGAGTTTATTTAAAATATTAAAACACTTTGTTCGTGCAAAAAACATTGTGGTTTTAAGGGTTAATGATGAAATTAACTTAGGTTTCTTGACTTTAGAGAAACAAAACATGATACATACTTGATGACTTGTAAGTTTTACATGTTATTGTGGTTGTTATTTATTATTTCTTGCTTGGTACGAAAGTACCAAAGTAAAACTACGATAATTACTTAAATAAAATGATACAATTTTGAAGAATACGTATTACAAAGCGACAAGTACCAGATGTACTCCGCTTTATGTGCAATGAACCGAAATTTCTGCAGACAATAAATATGATATGATACGTTAAGAGAATGTAATTAGAGTCTGATTCCTCTGTTGGTGGCAGCCACGTAGTTGAGGAGCTCATCGCTGTCCTCGCAGATGAAGGGCTTCTCGTGGTAGCACGCGACGTCGTGCCAGGCGATCCCGTCGCTGTACACGTTGTTAAGCACGGCGAGACAGGACTCGTTCGTTCCGTTGATGTCAAACTCTGCGTTGTCGGGCTGACGGACCTTCTTGTGGCCGGTCTGGCTCCAGGGATTGAAGCCGAAACCGTTGGGAACCTGGTTGGTAGGAGCCATCTTCTGGCGGGTGGCTGACCAGAACCAGCCATAGATGTTCTTTGGTTCCAGATCGCGTCGGTTCTCGCATCCCTTGAAGTCACAGAGGCGACCACTCGTCCAGATGTAGGGCACATCGCCTGTAACATCAGGTACAAGCGGCACTGAGCACAATTCACAAATGGCGGTTATCTTCTGCTGTGTTTATCTACGGACTGGAGCCGAAATGGTCTTAACTAATTAATCTCTAAGACATGAAGACGTGTGGGCGGAATGCGT
>NW_019771562.1:0-1306 GCF_002891405.2 Cryptotermes secundus | reverse complement strand
GTGAGATCATTTTCCTTGCTACATAGATTCGAACGCGGGACCCCGAGATACGAATCAGATATGCTACCCATTCACTCGCGACCCTTGGCATGTTTCGTTAGAGAATCGTTTCGCTTCCAGCGTGGGGTGTGTCACTGTGACCTATATGAGGCCGATGTTAGTGGCTTACACAGTCCAATTACGTCAGCAGCATACTTGATGACGTTGCGTTTCTGTCACTTACCCATTCTTAGCACTCACACCTTAATGTGCGCCATTTATTTCGAGTTGTTTCCTGTGCGTGGCCCACATAAGTCTGAGCGCACGTCTGTGTCACATCCACTGCTGTCTCAGGAGCACCAATATCAATTGGGCTTGCTGACATTTTTGTGGTACGTCCGCTTCGGGAAAGAGGGCGTGTCGCCAGTTAGTGACGTCACTAGGTTCTACTTTCGGCATACTTCCTACATTGATAAGCTAGTCGGAAATTGGAACACGTTTGCACAGGATTTTTCTTCTATAAGTTTGCCCATACGAGATATGACGTAGCCTCGTTCGTAAGGTAGATGGACTATACTCGTATGTGAGATTTGAGGTTCTCACAGAAGTGACTATGAAGATTACTATGTTTTGAGATCTTTCTACACCGAAGATGGAAGAAGCATGTTCTTCCGAGACGGCGGTAACGATCTACAAGACCACACGGCTTCAGATCCAAGAAGATTTGCCGGACTTTGTCGGTTCATCGGGCACAGAATATGGAACAGTAGCAAGCTCGAGCGCACGAGGTAATGGACTTCCGGGCTCCAAAAAGAGGCGATGAATTTCTGGAATTATCTGCTTCCCGAGAAGACCTCTGCATCGTGGAGACGGTGAACTAACTCCCAGTGTAAATGTAAACACTGCCCTCGTGTTCGGGACATATTCATTTCGTATCGTGGTCGGCTTGCCGCCTGTCCTGACAGGCGTTTGTGGTTTTCCTTCGTCTGTCCACGCGAATGTCGGACAGGCCACACAAAACAAGACAGGCCTTGACAGATTTCTCGTTCACACCTTGTTGACTGATAAACATCAACCAGGCTGTACCTTGTAGTCAGCAAGTGCTTCAGTTTGCTGGCATCACCCAGCTTGTTTGTTAGTAACGAACCAACGATCTACTTGATGCTGAGTCCTTCTTGAAAAGCCGTTAGTTGTTCAGCTTCTCAAGAATTTCCTAATGGAAGCCGAAGTTTCATTACCGTGTTCAGAAGAATCCTACACTGGTCCCTATCCTGAGCCAGATCAGTCCAGTACATACCATCCCATCCATTTTCTGTAAGATTCATTT
>NW_019771561.1:0-1307 GCF_002891405.2 Cryptotermes secundus | reverse complement strand
AGCACTTTCCCTCATGCTACTTCATAAGATGCTAATCTTGCACCAAAACATTAGCAACTTTGTATCATGCCTTTACCAAGTTAGATTTCACTCTCTGTAATAAATTTGTTTGAAAGTTAAAAATACATTATCATGCCAATGTTATGAAAGAGGTAAGTTCCTTATGTATTTTGAAAATTCCTCAGAATCGTTGAAGTTTTTCATAGATGTTTGTTTTAAATAACTTCTTTTCTAAGATTCGTGGTTTTTAGGTTCCTTAAAGATACCTTCTCATTGCATCAGTTATACAGTATCAAATGGGAGGCAGATTTTGAATGTGGTCTTGGGAAGGATTTAGAAGCTAAGGAAATCATTGAAACTTCCAATCAGTATAGCCATCCTCTTGACCTGAGAACTGAAAGTGTTAACTTCTGCAATTTGAAGCAGGGGCTCTGAGCAATAATTCAGGGGCGTATTTCATTCATAAGGAAGGGAATAGAAATTTTGATTGATGCCTGTCTTATAAATGGTAGCTCTGTTGGTAGAAACTGACCATCTTAAATTTTTGTCATTGTGTTCAGATGATGTGTGAAATTCTTGAACATGGCCATTCTTACAGTGTTCAGACCTGCCTCAGAGAAGAAAATCATCAGTATGATTATAGATGTTTTACCGAGTTTCCAGCATGACTTCAATTGGTCCTCTTAGTTCTATGTAGTGTTCTGTATTACTGATATAAAGTAGTTCTGGCAACCATTATGAAGTAAATAACCTTTATGTGTCTGAAAGTATGTTCTCATGTAACCATGCAGTTCAACACTTAATACCAAAACCAAGCAGTGGACACTATCTGAGTCATTTCCATCCATCTTCCATTTTTAGATTTCCAAATGGCTATTTTCCAGGAGGTTTCCCTACCAGGATTTTATATACACACGTTATCTCACCCACGAATTGTAGGCTTTTGCATTTCACTAAACTAACAGTACTAGCTGATCTGTATAAATCAGGAAGTCTCTCATTACGTTATATCTTAATTTTGGGAAAATGGGTTAGTGTGTAACTGATATCATTCAGAAAAGAACCATTTGACTTATGTGACTGTGTGGAAAATGCGTCCTATCTGGAAATTGTTTAATTTATTTTATATATTTTAAAAAGGTATTACTTTTTGTTTTAGCATAAAGTTAAAAAAAATGAAGTATGCATTTTTGATAAATATGGCCACTGCCAGGATCTCCTCCAAGTGAGGAGTAGCCAATTTGCTTAAGAACTTATGTTGCAGCCATTTAATAATGTTTTTACTAATTGCTTATTATTGTTTTTTT
>NW_019771560.1:0-1298 GCF_002891405.2 Cryptotermes secundus | reverse complement strand
CTTTCACGGCGGTGACTATGAAGAAAGCAGTCTTCTGGGATCCCAGAAGACTGCTTTCTTCAACTTAAGTCTTGTTTTGAAAACAAGGTGTTTTCTGTGAAGTTCTTGCTAAAGTGTCATAAGCAGGACAAGTCTAGAATTTAGTTAGTTTTGAGACAGTTGCCAGCCAGTAAGGACGTGAGCATGGAAGCAGAGGGAATTATTGGAAGGTCTTACTGGACAAATGGTGATCACACAGCAGACTGAGAAGAATTAAGCGTGTCCAGTAATAAATTGCAGAGTGTGAATTAGTGGTAGTGCTATAGTTACTTGTAGTTATGATCTGTAAGTATTCAATAAATCCAGTTACCAATACAAACCCCATAGTGACGGTATCAAACATGAGGTCTATTAAAAACTAGGCTAATGCATTACCATTACACACCAGCATGGCAAAGGAATGGCTGTTATAATCCTTCATAAAAACACATGCAGTTACTTCATATCTCACACAGCAGAGAGACCCATATGGAGCTCACATCTAGACTTGGTTGGGTGATTACTTCTTCTGTTGTTCTGATGAATACTGGACTCTTTCAGATTCCTGGATATTCTGTTTTCTCCTTTATGGATGATATCAGTCTTATCACATTATATTCTATGGTCATCATTTCAAAGTGTTCTGCTATTTTATACCTGAGTGTTTCTCTCATTCTGTGTTTACTTTTGGTGGCTTGGATTTGAAGTGGTTTTACTGTCTCATCTGTTCATTTCCTACATTTTAATGTGATGCTGTATATGCATTTCTATCAAATAGACAGAGACAATGGACAATTTCCGGCATAATATTCATGTAGTGAATCAAAAATTGCAGTACATCTTTAAGAATAGTATTTGCAGCTTAGTATCACTAGCTTTATGGGCTTGTAAATTATCTAATATTCTAAAACTAGAACAGGTTTTTGGAGCTTGATCTGCCCGTCCTCAGGTGAGGGATACCTCAGTGAAGGCCAGTTCCAAAACATTCTGGTTTAGAATATCAGATAATAAAAAGAGTCCAGAAAGCTAGTAATACTAAGTATAATATGCCATCTTCAGAATCCTTTAGAAATGACATCTATAGCTACTTAGCAATGTTCACCGTTTCATCATAAGTGATGCTGTATCATTTACTGATTTTATGTATAGCACCTAATTTGTTACAGTACAATGACTATAACACTGAAACAAAAGGAAAAGGAAAGAAAGTGGTCACGATCTATATGGAATTTACCTGCATGCTTAAAAACACAGTCCGAATTTAGAATATGTAGTTGGTA
>NW_019771559.1:0-1306 GCF_002891405.2 Cryptotermes secundus | reverse complement strand
AACATTTATTATTTTCCAGGAAAGACATAGATAGATTCATAAAAAGGCAACAAAAAGTCATGGCAAAAGATGTGAAGAGACCACTACTGAAGCCCACTGCTGGAAGAAATGATGACAAACTGAAAACTGCCAATGATCGTGTCAATGCAGTTTTCAGCGTACAGTTTGATATTGTAGAGGACAAGGCATCATCCTTTGATGAAGAAGATCTCTCCAGTTCAAACTTTTCCATTGAAAGCAAAATGAAATAAACTTATTATCTGGTGGAGTTACATTCAAAGAAGGGGTCACAGAGACTTTTCTCTTTTTTAATCCAGCAATGAATATTTATAACTTCAAAAAAATGTGCAGATGTTTTATGTAAGTATAGATATTAATTAAAACATATAAAAGTAAGAAATTGCATGAACTATATCATGAAAAGGAGAAAACATTAAAAACTCCCATATGATGAAACTAGTTTCTGTATGGAATGTGTGTATAACCTGCATCTACCCAGATACTCCTGTACAAAGCATAATAATTTTCACTTTATTGTTTTAAGAATGCTTTATTAGTATACTATTATATATTATTAATAAAGAGGCCCAGAGAGTGATTTAATGGCACTTTAGCTTGGGAAGCAAAACTTCAAGTACTGTCAGCCCAAAAAGAAGCATGGTAAAGTTGTGGCTAGGTAGGTATCACCAGTAAACGACCAAAGTGCTGGATGAAAGCTCTCATTTTATGTGAGAATTTTTCCCTACATGTATCATTCAGAAATTGACAGTGCTGATTGTTATTTATATAACAAAGTTCTTGATGAAAGTCTCATTCTATTGCAGTTACACTGTATTTGGAACCAAAAATAACAAATCAAAATTACATTCACAAAGACAGTAGCAACAAATTATCCAGGAATGCTTGATGCTACCATTTGGTTCAGAATCTTGCCTTCCCATCTCCTGCCTAAAAGTGTAAAAACTACATAAAATTATATAATTTTAACCATTATTTTCTACAAATGTGAAACTTGGTTTGTCACTCTAAGGGAAGAACATAAAATGAGGGTGTCTGAGAGCAGTATGTCAACTGGACTGAATAGAGAGGGAAACAACAGGTCAGAGAAAACTGCATAATGAGCTTTGTAATTTGTACTCTGTGCCAGATATTATTAGGAATCAAATCAAGGGTATTTGGATGGGCAGGGCATGTAGCAATGCACAGGACAGATAAAAAATGCATATAACATTTTTGTCAGAAAACCTGAAGGGGAGACATCATTTGGCAGATCTAGGCACAGATGGGAGGATAGTATTAAAATGTA
>NW_019771558.1:0-1281 GCF_002891405.2 Cryptotermes secundus | reverse complement strand
GGGAAGCCAGCGACTAACCGCTTGAGCTATGGCGCGGCTTCAGTTCTATAGTATTACTCATTTTCTTCATTCAGAAATACACGCATGTTGATAAGCAAATTATACCATGAACGGGAGCTCACAGAGTGCAGCACTGCATGATTCAGATGTTACTAATTCTGCCAATAGGTGGCTCTCTCCTCAGTACTCTATTTTGCGCCAGATGTCATTTTCATGAAAAATGCTTATTACAGTATTTATTTATTAAACACGTCATCCAAGAATAGACATTAACACAGGCTACGCTAATCAAAATTATAAGTGTAGAGATTAATTTGAATCTACGATTACAATAATCATTTATATCGCATATTTATCTTTGTCAATATTTCTTGCATTCCCGTAAGTGATTAAATCAGGATTTATAAGATTAGTAGATCAAATTATAGTTCAGTAACGGTGACGGATTTTCGTTTTTATTAGGATAGTTTACATAGGACTATATTAAAATTAATGTGAAATTCATGGCTAATCTACCGGTTTGGTACAGAGCACGAATGTTTATGGCATTCAGCGCTGGTTGTGGTTCTGGTACAGTAGGATTTAGTGTTATTACTAGATATTTCTCAATTTCACCCTGTGTAAATGAATAGTGGTGATGCTGTAGAGTAGTGAATATGTGCGTTGTTTTAAATTATGCGTTTTGATACTATCTTTTCGTTTTTTGGTAATTATTTTTAATCTCACATTACAGCGTATGAATTTTAATCGAACGATTGAATTTAATTAAACAAGTATTAATGGTAATAGCTTCAGATGTGATGAAATGTTAGTCAAATATCATTACAACTGGCTGTCGTGTTATAATTCACTGAATTTAAATGATTATGTATTAAGTTTCATGTATTAGACTCATGGGCAAGTCCAGGAATTTTTCCAGTTTCGGGAGAGCCATAAATTTCGCTTAAAACTTATGTATAAGTAGCTTAAGAATATCTTCATGGATTGCCCTACAATATTTAGGTTAGAACATATTTTAAAATTTAATGTTGAATTTTTAGTGTATTTTCTTCTTTCTTAAATTTTGTTCTTCTGAAAAAGAAAAACAGGATTTGAAGACAGATGCCTGGCTTGTCCTCCTACCGTCATCAATAATTAATCCATGCCTGAAAAATGTTTAGAGGATAAAACAAAATAATTTATTAACAAAATTCATACACAATCTGTTACTCAGGTTGTCAGTAAATTTTTTAGCTGGAGACAAACTTATATTGCGTTTTCAAGACTCTCATCAATGATGTT
>NW_019771557.1:0-1306 GCF_002891405.2 Cryptotermes secundus | reverse complement strand
AAAGTCTCACTAAATCACACACTCCCGAAACCTTCAAATTACAAGTTAATCATCAGAGGCTGACTTCTTGTACTCTTCTTCAACTACGAAATTCTCCCACCTTGAACTGACTAGTCCCTGAACCGAAGCAATTCTGTCGTTTACACAGCACATGAACGGACATATATCACAGGAAACATATGTCACGTGATCACCAGCCACCGCTGTGTGACGTCACCGCGGGCACGGAAAAAACAGCTTCCTCTATCGTTGTCTGTTGGACCGTGCATACGGAGCTGTTGCGTTGCAACGTGTTGATCAAACCGGCTACAATACATAGAACATTATTATTTAATTTTATATGGCGCATTTACGAAAATTAAGGCATCTTTATAACCTAAAAATCTTTCAAGTTGTAAGAGTGATTTATATTGGTAAGAGGTTCTGAAATTTCGGCTTAGATTTAGCCTGTAATAAAGAAGAATTTAACATAAAAGGGAGCTCACATTTCATAGGAAACGAGAACTAAGTCTATGTAAATGTAATTAGATAATACGGACTGGGATGCGCATTGATGTGGATGGATAACCTGCAGAGAGACTTCCAGATTGAAATAACCATTACCTTTCCTGGAAACAAAGCAGAAATATCGACATGAAATCGGAGATAATATCAGGCAGATATTCCTATTCATGAAAATGAAACGTGCCTTCATACTTCTTTTATCGTTCTCAGGCCAGAAGCTTAAAAGTATCTCAGTAGATTCAAAAGACCGTAGATTACGGAACAGTCTATATTACTACCAACCATTATTAAGGAATCATTCCAGAAGCTACAAATCTAGCTACAAAATAAAGATTGTCGTTTGTTTAATGGATTTATCGAGGACTCCTTTGGTGGAGTTTAAGCTGAGGGTGAGCGTGGACAGTTAGGTTTGTAACTGCTCTAGTGAGTGGAGGAAGTCTATTGCGGGAGACACAATGATATGAAGTGTGTTGATACAGCACACATAACCATAAAAAATGTCACTCTTTATAAGGACCTAAAAATGATTCACCGGCGAATGGACGACAGGAGAAAAGGAGGATAAAGACTGCTTTCACGAGTGTTCAAGTGTGGGGATGGGCTTGCATTACGGGCTTAAGGAGCTGGATTATTGTCATAGCTGCCTATACGTAGTTACAGTCTATTCAGCTTCCGCAAATCTCGGGGCAGAGGCCGATGTTCTCTCTTCGAAGAAGCAATAGCCCCTCTACAACAGTATAGGAATTATTTCTGAGTATTGCTACCTTCAAATCTCCTATCTGAAACACTAAATATTGTTATA
>NW_019771556.1:0-1304 GCF_002891405.2 Cryptotermes secundus | reverse complement strand
ATAACAATGTATAAAGGTCAGATGAGTAAAACACAAAACCATCAAGTTAAGAAGAATTAATTTATCCATCGACCCTCCGCAAAACCAATCCTAACCACTCTAGATATTTAATATTTTATAATATGTTTTATACTATTTACATATGGCGAATTTCTTCACATGTGATCTGACAGACACAGACTGCAGAGATTAAATGGAACAGGGAATCAGTTGAAGATGACTCCAGATCAGAGCGGCCAGGTGAAGTTTCTTGACGAAAAATTTGTGGAATGATTGAGAATATAACATGCAAACGACCTCAAACACAGCTTTATGTTACTTCTAACTACGAATTCAACAGAAATAGAAATATTGAACACTAATACATATAAACGCAAAGAGTGACTTTTTGTTAATATTTATAACATAATTGAATGGATGCTGTGTTGAAACAGAAGTGAAAAAGTAAGGAATTCACCACTCAGAAAAGAATGTTTTGCAAATGCAGTCTGAACAAATCGTAGCGTAGTATAATTTTACACTAAAATCATGCTGCATTAGGATTTAGCCTTACGAAACTTGCAGTCTTCTTCACTCCAAGGATTAAACCGTACCCGGCACCGGCTCCGTTTATAACTTACGGTTTTACAGAGAACATTATGTCGCGGCAACGCGGTTCTCGTGAGAGACCTTAAGTAAGAATCTTCGCATAACATCCCTTTATTTCTCCCTGGTAAAATTTTAATTAAAAAATACAATAAAATCCACGCAGATGTGAGGGAGAAAGAATTCTTTGGCATTCATTTTGTAGTGTAATATTGGTATCATAACCCAAGACCATAATATTAATCTTCACCGCAGAGAAAACTCAAATTTCAAACTTTCAGCAGATAAACTTACAACATTATGGCCCAGGCCAAATTATCTTCCTTCTATTCCAGTGTTCGAAATTATCTTGCATACTAGGTGAAATTCAAGAAATGAAACGGGCCATTTAATTGGTTCAATTACCAAGAAATTTCCCCCCTTCTACCTTCGCTTGAATCAATTTGAAGTGTCTCCAGAATTAAACGTAGACCATTGTAAAGCTGTTGCGAGTATATTGGAAAACGTCCGTAAAATCCTTACATATCTTTGAGATTATTACGTAAGATTTGAAGTTTTCACGGCGGTGACTATGATGAATGTCGTCTTCTGGAATGTGGCGCCTTGTAGGTCCCGCGTGAACTGACGTTTCGGAGGAATGTATTGCCTCCAACTTCAGAATAGAAAAATCCGCGAGCGACAACCAACTTGAAGAGGTGGCTGCAGTCTGCAGTCACCTT
>NW_019771555.1:0-1301 GCF_002891405.2 Cryptotermes secundus | reverse complement strand
GAGAGAGGATGTCGCGTGGTCAGCGCAACGAATCCCCATGGTCGCTAATTTCGGTTTTCTAGACCGGAGCCGCTATTTCCTTGAGTTAACTCCTCAATTATTCTCACGAGGATGAGTGGACCCCGTTCCAGACAAACTACTTCTCAGAAAACTTGTAACGCCGGGACTCGAACCCGGGACATCTGAATCCGTAGCTAAAAGCTCTGACCACTAAAACCAAGGAAAAATAAATCTCTTCGTTGTAGGCAAATTATATGGGCCAAAGAATCTAATTTTATGTCGTACAACTTGAGGAACTGTACCTCAAATCCTACTCGAAGCACGAACGTACTAGTATGCATACGGCTGTCTACTCGTAAGTATAGTACTAGCATGAATACCTATTAAGCGTAAGCTCGTCTAAAACGAAAACATATAGGTGTGGGGATTCCATTACTAGCAGATTTCGACTTCGTAATAAGACGATGGACTGGTAAGAAAGGGAGGGTGACTTTTAAGTACTATTTCGCTGAAACTGCAGTATAAAAATGATATCACAGTCACAATAATATTCTTCCTTACTATGGGCTCGGAAATTTTAGCAAGAATAACGGCTCACGGTTTGGGCCGTTACAGCAGTTGGACCTTCAAGCGTCACTGACTCTACGAAATGACAGAAAAGTTAATGTGTTGTTTCCTTACATTAATGTTGCGGATGGAAATGTAGCTTCATTCAGTATATTGGTGAACTCAGCTACAGGCGTTTGCATATTTTATTACCTGCATGAAATTATAGACTATAACACACGGTCTGATTGCTGCTACTGGATATAATTTATATTGTCACGTGTCTCAGAGTGGCTAAGAAGCCTGTTTGGATTGGTAATTTGATTTACTGGGTACTTACAGGTCGTACCTGTACAATTATTTATTGCACTAGTGCTGCTCTATATAATGTACAAATAATACTGAATTCTGCTGTTTGTACATTCATAAAGAAACAAGTAAGCAGCTTCATTAGTCTGTACCTTGACTTGAAGATCAAAGCTAGATCAGGAATAACAATTAAGGACCGGCGGACTGAAGGCGAAGTTTTAGATGCAGAAAACCAATGTTAGGAAGTCTCCCCCTCAAAGCTGCATTTCCCTTCGGAAATCAATAGCATACTCGTATTGGATAGAAATTAAAACACATTTCGTACTGCTCAAGCAATGCTACCAAAAGACTAAAAGTTTTCATTTATTAAGAACCAATTCGATATGGGAACTACTTACAGGAAGCAATCTGTGACAGCTGTGACAGCTGAAGGACCGAAAAAAAAA
>NW_019771554.1:0-1302 GCF_002891405.2 Cryptotermes secundus | reverse complement strand
TCGCTCGGTCGGTATAGTTCGCTTGCGGACTAAAACCAAGGAGTATTTAATAGATATTTCAACCTTTCAAATGAATATATCGCCTTGTCCACCTATGCATCTATTAATGTTGTTAAGAATTTTTTAAATTATATTAGTTTAAGAATGTAATCAAATTATAATTCTTGAGAATCTTCCAATTTCTGTCATTTTTACATTCTTTAAATTTATGAAATTTGTGATTTTTTAAAAATTTATGGTCTTAAAAAATTTACTGGCTTATCCCAACGTCTCGTTTTCAGTATATTTTCATGATCATGCCTCGGCAGCTTCATGATATTAAAGCAAATTATTTTGAATATATTGATTTAACTAATTCATTATGTTTAAAAAAATTTCGTCTTACTACAGTATTGCAATGCGACGCTTCCAAACTTCTAAAGTTTTTATGTTTTTGAAAATATGAATAGCTGCGAGACAATTTCATCGTCGTACTACTTTTATGTTTTCAAAATATATCCGCTAATTCTGAAGATTTACATATCGTCATAAAATTCGTTTAATTTCACATGTTCATACTTTAGGAAACTTCTTGTTTCGAACACTGACAAAAGTTTTCATTTTGTTGAAAATATGTAGATAATTTTCAGTGTTTATTAAACCATTTTTTATCAGGAACTATTCTATTCTCAACACCATAAAATACTTGTGGAAATTTTGAAAATTTTCCAAAGATTATAGTTCGTATAATTTCTCAAATCACTTTTATATTAAACAAAATAGATTACCCCTCAGAGAAACATTCCAATTCTAAAACATCAAGAGCTTTCTTGTCTCTGCAATAAATGAGGATTTTGATTTAAAAATAGTATTGTATGCTTCATCTATCCTAATTCTTGCAACGTAAATTTTTGGTTACAGATAAATAGTAACAAAACGCTACTGTTTATTTGTGATCAAGTTTGACAGCTTACATATCTATTGTATGTTTCCTTTCTCTTAATCTCTGGTCCTTTCAAACCCTTTCAGCTATTTAGTAAATTATAATGAATATCTTTCTACAAGCTTGCTTTATACTTTACTCAGTAAAATGTATTTGATAGACAAATGCGTTTCACTCCAAGTACGTTCATTTCGGTGTCCATTTGGCAAATGTGTTAACTTTCAGTCCACATTTAGATACGTGAATTCCTATTGTGTCCTGATATCATCATTAAAATAGTCAATCAATAATATGGCGGAACAGCAGAACACTTTACGTACTCTGTATCCAGTACAATGTTATTACATGGTGTCACCCAATTTGGAGCACAAATGTGCCGA
>NW_019771553.1:0-1303 GCF_002891405.2 Cryptotermes secundus | reverse complement strand
GTGTCTTCCTTCACTACTGATGACTTGATTAAGCAACTGGCTTGACATCAAATGTTGATCCTTAATAGAAGCACAAGAAATTTTTCTCTTCATCACATTCATAAAGCTTCTGGGTTAAATCTTCTTCCCAGTAGTTACCAGAGGGAATTTTCCCCACAAATAATCATGATGATCATTATCAAAATGTGAAGCCAGTAATTTAACTCCATGCAGTACCAAGGTCAAGAATGTGTGAGCACATATTTCTCCCTATTCATCTATGTGGTTTCAAAATTGGTAATTTTAGTAGTGTGGATATAAACAGCCCAAGATTTACATAAAATATACTTTTATGATATACATAAACATGTGTAAAATTTGTACCTCTGGGATGAATGGGAACAAATGGATCACGTTCATATGCCCCTGAACAAATTATCGCACCTTTGGTTCGTTTATTATGATATATAGGTCTTTTAAGTGCGGCACCTGTTGAAGCTCGAACTCCTGATTTAATACTTCGACCAGATGGCAGTGGTGGTAAAGAGTCACCTTTATGGACAAAATTTTGGATTTGCTGCTGTTGGAGAAATGACAGTTTGCTTTCTTGCAGTAGAACTGTTAAATGAAAAGACAACATCTGCTGAAGTTCTCTATACAGATTTTAATGATTGTACATGTCAACATTTCATAATTATTAACTTGTTACCCTTTAGCAGTTGATGTGTTTCCTTACTGTATTGTACTTTGTGTGCATGTAGTATCCCTTCCCCTTTTACTATACGGGTATCTGTTGTTGAGGTCATTGTAAAATTACGCGCACTCTGTAACCTTCTGTAGGCGATGACCGAAAATTCTTAAATTGTTATTTCACTATGGAACAGGCTACTTGGATATTGGTATTTGGTTGTCATAGCAACAGTTGCATTTCAAGACCATTTTATGTTTTTTAGTGACCACTGTATCAGTAGAAACCCTGCTTTGAAGTTTTGGTTATGAATATCAAATTAATATTTATTTTAGTATTTAAATATAAATATTATGAATGAAACAGTCAAAACTCCGCGATAGTAACTCCACTGGTGACAGGTTTTGAAACTTCATGTGGGAAATTTTCTACTTGCGGTTCATGTGTAAAAAGGGGATATAGCTGTGCGAAACATGATTAAAATGCAAACCTTTTATTTCATTTTGAAACACGCGAGAACGGAATTTTGAGTGTTCCTTTCAATGGAAACTCCCCCCAGCAGGGGCAATTTTGACAATGTTGGAGACACCGGAAACTTCGATGAAATTATCTGAAGTCGTCTGTGACGTCTGTGAC
>NW_019771552.1:0-1303 GCF_002891405.2 Cryptotermes secundus | reverse complement strand
AGTATCTTCAAACTTGGATGTTAACATCACATAACCCATGTGATTCATCGTAACGCATACCATGGCTCTGAATCACTGGCTGCAGGTAGCCGGAAGTCGTCACAGCCATCATGCTCCGCAGTGCGTGGAGGAAATTCTGTGTGTTTGAACTGGAGATGAGTGTGTGGACGTGAACGTAATCTCCACGGCATCATCATTGTAGCAGAGGAACCCATGGAGACTGAGGGACTTAGAGATATATTTCGAAAGCTCGGTCGCTCTGTCTGACCAGCCCCAAGGGAGGAGGAAGAGTAGATGCTCCCCTCCAGGGAAATCCTCGTAGCTTTACCAAAACCAAGGCTACATATTCTGTGCTTGATTTTCCTCAGTACGGAATAGAGTGTTGAGTAAACAGACCAGTTACCAGAGACCTATTTCCGAGGTATGATGTCCCATATCGGTCTATAATATATTTACTTTATCCTTGTGCAAATAAAATGTTTGTACGTGTAGTCATAATATTCTGACCTCACAAGATACGTGGATTCACTCAGCCGCTAACGTTCTGATAAAGGAAAAACCTGGCTTTCGCATACCGCAGTGTATACAAGACTCCCTGGAGACCTCGCTTTTCTGTCCAGTAATATTTTTCTTATATATAATGATCGTGTGTTCAAACATTGAATATGACTGTTAATAAGTAGTGTCGATTCCACAGGTAGAAATGTGGCTGAAAAGTCATGTTAATTGGAACGTAATTATGGAAGATCTCCTCAATGGATAAAGCTACTAACGTGCTTAGATCCTCAACGTGACATGAAAATTAACATATGAGAGGGGGGGGGAAGTAGAAAGTAAAGCAGAAAAGTAGAGAAAACTGGAAAGTCGTGAAAGAAGTTGGATACGCTGTATTGCGAAGGGGGGTTACATCGCCTTGTGTTTTGAATGGCTTGGTACTCATCCTGTGGGAGGAACATAGACTTTGAAGAATACTGTGTCCTGAGATGTGTGACGCCTTGTAGTGTGGTAGAAATTAACTGACGTTCTTTAAAACGAAGGTCAAGTTCTACAAACTTCATACTGCATGACGTCACATCATAGACGGTCCTGTAGTACTCTTCATAGTCACCGCAGTAAAAATTAGAAATCTCAGATATTTAGGGATGTGTGAGAAAATATAAACAGAGGAGATTATTTGAACCAGGAGGTATCACGTGTGTGGAGGATGTTTAACATTTGTATTACTCTCAAAATACTATTCTTCTTGCAATGGCTTTTTCAGCCCATTCAGGGCCCTGGCCTCTTACTCAGTTCCGTAATCATT
>NW_019771551.1:0-1302 GCF_002891405.2 Cryptotermes secundus | reverse complement strand
TGGATCCCCTTATGCAAGCATGTTTTCCACCGTACAGGTTAAAAGATATCCACGGACGTCCCAGAAGGGTTGAGTACAGTCACTGACCCCTATCTGGGCACAACAGTACTCATTCATTAAGAAATAAATAGCAATAACTTTTCGGCTGATACAGCGGTGTTACGTAATTTACGAATTATAATATCTATAGCATTTAATGCTATATATTAGTAAATAATGATTAAATATAATTCCTATTGGAGCATTAATATGCATAATAATTTATATGATTTTATATTTATGTATTTTAGAATATGGTATTAATAACAAAGTTTAAACTCCGTAATTAGCAAACACTAATGTTGGACACTATCCTAAACCAACTAATTCTTAAAACTTATTTTTCCAATATTTACTCGTATTTTAATATTATTCCATCACGTTTGTCTTATTTCCAAAAGGTTTTTCTGCGCAAGTTAGGTGTCACCATCATGTTTGCATATCCCAGCTACGTGACTAGCCCATCGTAATTATTCTTACGTATCTATCAAGTCTATTTTCGAGGAAGTCCTTAAGATATGATAAGAAAATGTAAGTTAAGTTTAATACGAGGTCAGAAATTTTCTTTTGGGATTTTGTTTTCAGAATATTGCAAATTATACGGCAGTGCGGTGACAGAATCAAACAAAACATCTTACAACATGGCTGTTTTATATATAAAGACGTTGTAACGTATGTAATTAATAAATTTTTATTATGTTCCTTATTTTATATACTGCGTGTTGCGTTCTAGCATTATCCAGAAGGATATAAAATCATTAAAATCCACATTACTAAGCACTGGTTACAATTTTATATCGGTGTGTATGTGTGTTTAGGGATGTCTGACACTGTATTTCTCTTAGTGACAAGACACAAGCTTAATTAACTTCACACATAAATATTTTTATTCGGTTACGTGTAATTTTCAAAACATAGCCATTACTTTAATATGAAAGCTGTTCGTGCACTGATTCACAAAATAGCACACTGACAGGACCTCTCAAAGATTAGATGCTCATCCAGACGTCATAAATTCGTCAGAAGTAGAGGAACTCAGTCACTTTACGGTACTCCGACAAATTTCGAAAGTTGTATAAGTACTTTCGACATATATCACCAGCTCTCATACATGACAAATTTCTGGAGTCGAACAATTTCAAAATTATGAAGCGAATTATCACTGAGAAATGGGGGAGAGGAGAAATGCATATTGGTGGGAAAGCCAGAAGGCAGGAAACCACTGAGAAGATCAAGGCGTAGGTGGGTGGACAATATTAAAAT
>NW_019771550.1:0-1274 GCF_002891405.2 Cryptotermes secundus | reverse complement strand
CTTTGTCCACCACAAATCCCACTTGACCAGACCCCCGGGATCGAAACTTGGCCGCCGTGGTGGGAAGCCAGCGGCTAACCGCTTGAGCTATGGGGCGGCCCACGACAACTGAAGTTAGTAGAAAGTTATATATAAACACAAGAAGATTGACTGGAAATATAACAATATAAAATTTCTGGACAAGGAAGGAGTAAGAGGAAAAGTATAAGTCACGTGAAGTGTGACAAAGGAAAGGATGTTACAAAGTTGAAGTCTTGCTTTACTACAACACAAATATTTTCGAAATTCATTCCTTGTTTTTCGGTTATCACATTGATCTTTGTAGACAATTATTACAGATTCTTTTAGTTCTATAAGTATGAAACGATTTATGTGTATAGGTGTGTGTCGTACGAAAGTGAGCTTGTATTAATCTTCACGTACGTACACAGCCTCCACTTGCGAAACTGTGGCGTGTCAACTTAATTCAATGTTTTGAAAATATAAAGAAGCGAAGAAAATAAATCTGAAAGACATAAGGGGGCAGGTGAAATGAGTTTTTAAGTATCAAGATACGAAACAAAATATTGCGCCCTGAATTCTGGCGGGATTTTGATCTACTGTTAATTTATTGACCCTGCAATAATTGCGCATATGACACGAACTTCACATGCAAGAAAATATATTTATTTATGCGTGTACAATATTTATTATGAGGAAAGTATTTCCAATAAGAGTTACAAAAAGAGATATAAATTTTATTCCATGCATTAGTTATATTCATGAGAAGAAGCTCGGAAAATTCAAGCTGTAATGTCATGTATGATAGTGGTTGTAACTAAATAATATATTTAAAAGTTTGTTTCAAAGAAAATATTTAATTTGTTTCCGCGCATTATATATTTATCAAAAACTGTCCAGCTATTTAGGATATAGACAGTTGTTTATTCCCAATAATTATCATCATGTTTCTTTGTGAAATCACTCATTGAATCATATTTCATCCTAGTGACCACAATCCAGTGACCCACAGAAATTACTTCGAGTAATTTTAAAGACGAACGGAACATAGTTTGCTACATCAGAAAGTGCGCCATCCGTTTCGAAAAGAAGAAAAGGGAACTGGAATGAAGCGTGAAGCTTGATTACAGCTTTGCAGCAGTGGGGAGGGCACCCATGAATCTTAATAGTGATATAAAAGCGACATGGCGGTGTTGAAGAACGGAGCTCACTTGAATTCAAGCAACATAACGCTTTTACGAGCCGGCGTCAAACAAGAAGCAATTCCAAAGGCT
>NW_019771549.1:0-1301 GCF_002891405.2 Cryptotermes secundus | reverse complement strand
CTCGACTTCTCACAACCCTATGGGCCTTGGATGACCTGTTACAGGGATGTCATTACCTTTTAGGTTACTAATACATCACTCGTCCAAACCCGTTAACAGTAATAAAGCCATGAAATAAGGAAATGCAGGATGGTAGCGTTTCCTTCTGTGGTGAAATGATAACCTGAATTTGCCGAACTCATTACTTACGGCGCAGACCGGCGGCGATTATAGGCACTTAGTTTGCAGACATACAGAACGGTTATTAAAACTGATTAAACTAAATGTGAGGCTGAGGAGATAATGCAGGCTGATCATTAACTGAATTGGCTCCTCATCAAGTTTTGAAGCAGACGAATTAAGGAATAGAGGAAATTGCAGCTAAGCGCAGTAAGCACAGTAACATATCCCGAGGGTCCAGTCCAGAGACCTCCAGTTGCCTATCTCGTAAAGTTGTTAGGAATTTGTATGTTGGTTAGCCAAGGAACCAGCTTTACAAGATGAACTTGAAATGAAACGCGTATGTTATCGTTCCTTGCCATTGGCTCTTCTTAGTCATGTGTTGCAAAATATTCAGTTTCTTGACCACTCAGAGGGAACTTCTTGATAGTAACTCTTCTTCGACTTAATTATCGATGATTATTTATAGCATTTGCTCCGATTGAGATATGGGTCGTTCTCCGAAATTTTAAAAGGTTTACCCTTCGCACTATTTGCCTTTCTGAGGGCCATTGCTAGCGAGGTAACTGCTGACCCTTGGCTATGGGATGACCCTATTTATTTGTTCAGCCTCTCGCCATACAGCACTCCTGTCGGCTGGGGTTTGAACTTTCATGGCCGCAGTGTTTACTCGTTCGAATTGCCTTCAGCCGTCTTTCCCTTCTGTATGCATGTCGGAAAGCTTTAGAGTAAACTGTGACACGCTTGTTAACGTTCTCTTCAGTTTATCTCTTCTGTCTATATGTTATATGGCATTTAGAGTTTCGTAACAGAGCTGCTTTTCCGGAATCACCGAAGTGGACATATTATATTGTGATGGAAACTTCATGCGCATTAAAACTGACTTCTCGTATGCACTTCCACTCTTTGGCTCATAGTCCCGACTTATTGTCATAATGGTTTCGCTACAAAGTAAGAATTAGTAAATGGGTAGAGGATGGCGCTGCAAGAAATATTCATCATGTCTTTTTGCGAAGGCTTTCCAGAACGTTGAAAAATATATATTTTTACACAATATGTATCCGTTACTCAATTTGAAAGTAATACATCATGCATATTTTCTGATTTATTATTTCGTATTCAATGTTGATAGAATTTTCTTT
>NW_019771548.1:0-1300 GCF_002891405.2 Cryptotermes secundus | reverse complement strand
TGGATAGGAAGCTGGGTGAAACCCTGAACCGGTCTGGAAGCTATGGAGAAGAGCGAAACCTTGCCTCTTCCGAGAATCGAACTCCGGACGCCTAGCACGTAGCCTGTCAGTATACCGACTGAACTCTTCCGGCTTTTTATGGAAGCTGTAGATTGAGGAATGCAATCGCAAGGACAGGAAGCCGTCGGAATTGCTGGGTTCTGGTCTCAGAGAAAGAGCTAACCTCGACAGTAGGTGCCTTTCACCCTCACCTGAGGAAGGCAACAGTTCCATTTTCCGAAACGGTATGTTCTCTAATTTTTAGAATACCGGACGATAGGCAGAGCCCAAACCCCCAGTAATTCTGAGTGTTTTACACCATCATCAGAACACTTTAGAATGTACTAGTAGAAGTTTACCGACGTTTCAGAGAGCCCATTGCCTCAGTCCTGAGGGCCGAAGTGTAAACCATTTGAAAAACTAGAAAGGACTAGTCGGCAGCCACTTGCCGGCTTCTTGTTTGGCGTGTTCTTCGATCATGAAAATGGAAGCAATATTTTCCTCCGAAACGTCAGTGGATTTCTGCCGAATACAGTGTTACAGCAACAGTCATCGGTGTGAGGACCTCACATCCAGCCTGTAGGTACTGTTCACAAGAACCCACCACTGACCCAGTCCGCACCAATACACTGTTACGTTAACATTAGTAACACATTATTAAGGAACATAGATTGAGCCCTGTGTGGGACAGAATTAGTTCTGCCTGGACTAAAGCAGTTCCACTGCCTTAGTATTTAGATGTTACGCCTGGATTTGTCGGTGATTTCCATAATTTATGTAATGTCGGCCAACATCAAAGGCCTCATGGAAAGTGAGGTTTAAGATCGCGAAGGAATATTAGTGTACAGAATTTACTGCGAGCGAAATGTAAATATGAAATTGAGTGTCTCCAGTTTACTTGTGCTTTTGGGCGTCAGTTATCGGAGACCAGAGCCCCTGCAGGAAGGTGAACCCACACGTGTAAGGTGACTGATAACCGCTGCCATGATGTGAAGCTGTTATTGACTTCAGGGAAGACAGATAAATCGAGACATAAAATGCAGTAAGGGGAGGGAGACTGTTGTTTCGTACCCGACACATTTGCTACTGATAAATGTGAAACGTTGATAGTTCCGAATGTTTGAGATCCGTATTGCTATTGAATCATTCTGTGGGTGTAAAGACAATTTTGTAATCGTAAGCTTTATCGTTGCCTTTACGCAAATTGAGTTTACCATAGCAATCAGTTGTCGACTATTGCACGAACCTAAAATTTTTAGTA
>NW_019771547.1:0-1300 GCF_002891405.2 Cryptotermes secundus | reverse complement strand
CTAATCACAAGATTTTCTCATCGAGCAGGAGATTAACGGTGATTATTAATTTCTTATTTATGGTTTAGACAACGAAGTCAGTAGCTTAGTATATGTAGTGTCTAGCAGTAGAATGATAAAGGATTTTGGTATTTATAAGTGGATAACTCGCATACAGGGCAGAAGTAGTTGGAAGGAAATTGTTGAGCAGGCCAAAACGTTGAAGCCTTATGAAGATGAAGAATCAGTAGATTGATTAGTTAATAAAACTGGAAAGACTGTAGAAGCTGTGGGGCGGCCTAATTTAAGGCAATATCCCTGAAATTGTCTGGAGGGATTGAGGAAAATCACGAACACCCTCAATTAGGATAATCAGTCTTCAGTATACGTCTTAAATCAGGGACGTACCGAATAGGAAGCACGAGCTCTAACCAATCACAACGTCGGTTAAAATAAAGTGAAGTATAATACATTTTATTATATTAAAACATTTAGAAAATTGGATTACATTCATTACAAATACGCCGAAATTCTATTGTCACTGAAGTTTCTTTGTTATTCCCCGCTAATTATACCTTATACCTGTCCTGACAATTTATGTCAGATAATCGTTATAATGAAAATAACTGACACAAAACTTAAATTTTAGAAGTGCAAAATTTTGAAACAGCGTGACTAGAATTAAATGTATTAATACAAGAACTCAGACCTCCTCATGGGATCTGTGTAGGCCTAATTCCACTTCTTTTATTTCTCAGAGACGTCAGAGAAGCCAAAGACGGAAGATGACTAGCGGAGAATATATTCATGATATGATTTAGTATAGCCTAATCTGCATTTGAGACATCTTATTTGTTATAATTATATAAGATATGAACTTGCTAGTGCCACATATTCCTGGGTCTAATTTTAATTCTTAATTACAGTGTAAGTTATTATTATGTAAAATTTCGTTCAATAAATAGAAGCCCCTAAAACATATGAATTCACAGCACGAATGCTAATAATGACCTACTTAAGTCCATAGCCGTGACAGGAGAAAGGGGAATGAAAGCAGATAAATAGTGAAAGTGTTCATCACAATAACGCGCCTGTGTTAATTAAACGTTAGACTGTTCTTTATAAGGCAAAAAGGTAAAGTCGTCCCTGTGCTCAACGAATTTAAGCATTACGCCATGAAGGCGCATGGGGGAGTGGAATTATGGATCGAAATTTTCTTGACCTTGGCACTAGGTGACGGTGAGTGGTCAAATTCACGCCCCGGTTGCTTTACCCTCGGGGAAAGAGACCACGGTACCCATTGGATAGGAGGCTGGGTGGG
>NW_019771546.1:0-1295 GCF_002891405.2 Cryptotermes secundus | reverse complement strand
TAAACTCCGTGGCCTGTAGTCCGCAAGCGAACTATACCGACTGGGTGTCTAAACCGGAGCCGCTATTTCCGCGATTACACACATATACACTGTGAACACAGACTAACGAGGAAACAATGATTTAGAAAGGAGAAAAATAAAAAATACATGAAAAGTATAGATTTATGATATCTTACGCTGCATTATCTGGAAGATCGTTACCAGTTTGTTTCTGTAGGAACATGCTGTATCCATCTTAAGCATAAATGTGATAGAAATTATCAAGAATTACAATATAATTTTCTGGAATTCACTTCAAGTCCGTGTGAAAATCCGCAAAACGTTTAGAGACTTCTGAAATATTTCTTACCCTAGAAGGTTTTAATACCTAGATGACAGGTTCATAACAATCCCTGCTGCTATCCCAGAAGTCTTCCAGTTTATTGTACACTTTTGGTGCTGGATCATTATAATTGAGAGCCTCGCACAGTCTGCAGTAGTGGTACACCGGTGACTGGAAGTAGCCGTGTTCGTTAACAACCTTGAAGTTCTTCTTCCAGTGAAAGAAGTTGTTGTATTCCGAAGGAGACGCGTTTAGGTAGAGCAGATACCGGGCTAGACTGGCGGGAGACGAGAAGTTCCTGACATGGATGTAAGATTTAGGGGGAAGAAGACGGACACAGTCCTCCAGAGAAGCCCCCATGATGACGGGAACGGCTCCCTTGTGATACGCGTTCCACCACGCCTTCTCTGTGATATATTCCCGGCAATCACCGTTCTCAAATGCAAGGTAGAACTTGTAGTCGTTCAAACGAGGACAGTCCTTCGCGAAATGGCCGTCACACCTAAAATGGCAGAAAATGATCAAGTAAATGTTGGATTAATGAGTTAAAATTCAATTTAACTACACCACTTATTTACATCTATCAAAGAATTGTCTGATTAATTAAAATAACCTAATCAAGCTTCTTGATCTTTTCTGCCTGACTGAGTCCTGAAGGCGGATGGTAGAGAGGATGGGATAATGAAAGTTCTATCGGCGGTAAAAGTAGCCCACTCCGTTGGTAGGTAAAGTGGAGAAGCTTCCATCTGCCTACAGCGTTCAGTCAAACAATAATCCCTGAGCAGTCGACATGTGCAAAATCCTTAAAAAAATCATGTTTTTATGTGAAACACGAAGGTTTATTATAGTTCTAACGTAATCGCACCATTAGAATCTAACCTTATCCTGCTCAATAAAAGAAAAACGTAACTCATTGTTCTATATTTCACCTATACTATCCATCAATTAGATCGTCCCCTTGCAATTTTTTTTT
>NW_019771545.1:0-1298 GCF_002891405.2 Cryptotermes secundus | reverse complement strand
CTAGCGTTTCCATAGAAGTGACTCTTCTGGATTCCCGACACGTTATATTATGAAGCAAAGTTTTTTACTTTCTCAGCATTTATTTAATTTTCCATATACTCACTGATGCATATGCAGTTCTCACTGTGAACTTATTTTAACCTTTACTCAAGACAATACAAATCCCCACCCTGAAACCTTCCAAGCACTACACTGTTCTCTTGGAACCTATGACCCTCTCTAGTTCAAAAAGAAACTAAACAATATCTATGTTTGTAAGAAGCCTACACGTCTTGACATCTCCATGCACACATCAGCAGCAAACCTGCCATGTCACTGTATTTGAAGCTATTGGAAATATAGGTCAGTCCACCAAATCAAAAATACATTTACCTTTCCAGTGTGTCCAAATCTGCATTTCTCCAAAGTTTGCAGATTTTTTCAGTACATTTAGATCTTCCAGTTTTCCTTCTCAATTTCTTTGATTTTTGCAAATCTGACTTCCTTATATCAACAGAGAACACAGTAAATGGAGTAATTCTGTTCTTCTGAAAGGGGCTTCCATTCCTTTTCTTCCATTTCCGAATCTGGAAAAATATGACAATTCCAATAAGAGACAATATTTTAATGGTTTAATTATCTTTGATTTCATTTGCAAGTGTTACATTAAAATATAGTAAACCTATAATAAGAAATTCTAGCAGACTAATATTTTTTTAATTTCATAAGTGGGCATTTCTAATAAGAACATTAAGAACAAGACAACTGCTCGTACATGTTATGAACCACTACAGGTACTATTTATTTGAAATTTAATAATGTGGTGATGGCAACTGGTTGAGGTAAAGCGCAAAGTAAATGGAGACCAGACTTCACAAGGTCAGGTTTTGTCTAACCTATAAATTCCTCCTCCTCTTCTAGAATACATAACTTTCACAGTCAAGCAAATTTTACTGATCCCTACTCTGGCTGCAAGCAACACAGTACTCTTTAACTCAAGCCAAAGAATACAGCACTACTGTCAGATCTTTACTTCAACTCAAATCATCAAAGAGTGCAAATGCAGCCAGCACAATGTGGTAATGGAAGAGAGATTTCAAATAAACAATACAACCAGCAGCATACCTGACCAACACATGAATGTCAGCCAATGGTGTTTAGAGGCAAACAGTACTAACACCACTGATGGCCAATGGTGATTTGAGGTAGCCAGAGCTGAATGCTAATAACAGGGATCATTCAGTTGTGGTCAGACTCTGCTATACTTGTACCTCATATTACATTACATTGCATTGCATTCCATGGATCCAAAGTTAGTC
>NW_019771544.1:0-1298 GCF_002891405.2 Cryptotermes secundus | reverse complement strand
GATGAACGAAGTGTTGTTTGACGTTGTTTGATGTGTCGTTGAAGGTTAGGATCGTTAGGATTATAGTCCATTCGTGAAAGTATTAGGGGGAGTTATTAATAATTGAGAACTTCATTGATCATATCTGGTAAATTATACGAATTATGTGGGATTTATGTCGTATCAATCATATTTTAGTTTACATAACCCGAAGTTTGTCATGATGAGAGATAGCCATTTTATACAAGGAATTATAAGTAAAGTAGTACTGTGTTAAATAGATCAATCGGCATAGCGACTAGGCTGACGGATGAACTCTTCAGGATTTGGGGCTCGATTCCCGTCAAGGGAAAGAGACTTTCTCTTCTCTACAGGGTCTAGACCGGCTATGGGGCCCACCCAGCCTCCTACACAATAGCTACCAGGGATTGTTTCCCCGGGAATAAAGTGGCAGGAGCGTCAAGCTGACCGCGCACTTCCATCTAGTATTGAGGTTTGAAAGGTGGAACTACGAGTATACCTCTGCTTCCCCACACATCTACATGATAGGCTTAATTAATTAAGCGTGGGGACAACTTTACTTTTATTTTATTCCGAAGAATGCCATCATCTGGGTTGTGATATACGAATATAGTCTAGTAGAAATATACCACTGTTTTGGAGGAATATTTAATTCCTTTATTGTTTGCTTTTTGTTTACTCTGTGACCATGAAGATGGAAGCAGTACATTTCTCTGAAACCTTGGTAAACATCTACCAGACTACAAGGTGCCACATCTCAGAAGGTACCATCCTTCATAGTCACCGCTGTTAAAAACTCAAATCACATGAAGTTAACCATTTAACAGATATAAAAGGAAACTGGCAAAATGGACAGAGGAAAGGCATCACAGGGGCGTGGTGCCAAAACCAAAACCCAACAGTATCCAGCTGATCTCTTTGCCCTGGGTTCCAAGTCTTCCAGAATGGAAGGTGGTGGAGCAAAGCGCGCTGGAGTGGTGCATGGTAAACCAGGGGGCTCTCACTCATTCTCAAGTAGGGGTTTTACTATTAAAAGATCTGTTAATATATGTATGTGTTTCACCTAGTAAGTGTTATCCATGTAGCTTTGCTGTGATTTCTTTTGTCATTGCAGTTGATAGTTCAAATTATTAAAATGTAATAGCCCAACAAATCATCTGTTGTAGTTTTGACTTCTTTCAGATATTTATTTGATCACCTTATTGCAAAGTGTGCATGGTTCTGTATGGTCAGAATTTTAGTAAATTGTTTATGTTTCTGACTGTTAATTTTGATATACCAGTTTCCTTGCATTTTAT
>NW_019771543.1:0-1296 GCF_002891405.2 Cryptotermes secundus | reverse complement strand
TGGCGTAGACATTTCTCCTTCAACCGAAACACTGAATTGGCATTCTGAAAGAAAGGTGCCAATCAACTTGATCAAACTGGTCGAGAATTTCAATTTATATAACTTATATAGCAAGCCAGAGTGTCATGTGGTATCAAAGGCTTTTTCGATATCCAATAATACCGCAGCCGTAAACATGTTATTTTTTAAATTAACGACCACTTGGTCCATTAGCCTCATACATTGCAGTGTCGTGCTGTAACTTGCACGGAAAACGAACTGGCTGGCGTTAAGCAAGGCTCTTTCTTCGATGTGCTTTTGGAATATTTTCAGAATTACTTTTCGGATAGTTTACCTGTTCTGGACGAGAGACTAGTCGGAGGTAAATTTTACGTCCTTACAGGGTTTCGGTAACGTAACGACTTTGCAGTGATTAAATGAATTTGTCAGGTATACCAACTGTTTCCTTGGAAGGTGCCTGAGGCATTCATCTGGAATGCCATCAATTCCGCAGGTCTTTCTCAATTTGAAGGAATTTATTAATATCTGTAAGTCACATGGTCTGATCTTCTGATGAGGACTGTTGTCTAAGGCTTTGATCAGATCTTGATCTCTAGCCTCGCCACGCCCTCCGTGGTTTTCGTCACACAAGCCATGGTGTGTGTACTGATTTTCCAAGCAGTCAGCAATTTCATTCGTTTTCTCGAACGGATCGACTTTAAGGCCTGAAGGACCGTGAACAGAAGGTGGTGCCTTAGGTCCATCCGTTTTTAGGAGAGATTTCCGTTTGTCCGAAGAGGTTCTCTTCCTTCTTCTTCTCTGCACGCGGCAGAGCGTCAACCTTTGCTGGACCGTTGGATTCAGCTGTAGTTACTGTTGCTTCGGCTTCAAATTTTCAGTGGTATAATAGCTTACTAAGCAAGTAGATGTTCAAATCACTGATAATTCCCTTATTAACCCAGACAGCCTAGGAACAGAAGCGAAGAGGATTTTTGAGTACGAATGAATGACTCTGATTTTGATTTTGTCAATTCTAATACCAGTCAGTGACTGACTTTTCCATCCTCAATCTCCCAAGAAGCAGAAAATCACAATTCGACTCCCTAGTAATGACGACCCATTTGACCACCTGAATAACCTGAGCCCTTCTTGAGAAACCAATAGTCGCTCTGCTACACTAAACATTTCCTGTGCTTTACGGAACCCTAAATTGAGATATCATATTGCAGCATTTAGACCTGTTGCTAAATAGTGAATCTGTGAATAACGCCCGTTGCTAGGCAACATATTTCTAACACGCACCAATGGACTAACTGG
>NW_019771542.1:0-1293 GCF_002891405.2 Cryptotermes secundus | reverse complement strand
GTGTTTTTCCTCGACAACCAACGAATATCCGTGTGAAAGAGAACAATAGAATGAGGCGAGCCCATTTCTGCACACAGCACAGAGAACAATCTTGAATTTGTAGCACTTGGTTTTACACAATTTACGAAAGTACGTAAGAGTTGTGTTGCCAGATCCTTGGAAGCAAGATATTCGAGGTGTAAACAAGAAGTTCGAGAAGGACTAATCGCATATGAGTATTTAATACGAGAAGCGGGGAAAACTTTAACATTTTGTTTTCCTTTGGCGCTACAACAAATTAATATTTTGTGACGCACACGCTGTTCGTGGATGAAGTTAAATTTTTCGAATCAGCAGCGAGGTACAGATTTGTCTCGTTTTGTTCAGAAGTGTGGTATTGCCGCAAGATGGCACGGAGACACAAGATCATAGTACAGATCGCATTCGGTATATCTGTATGAACCTGTCTTACGTTAAATACGGATGTGCGCATTGTTATAAACCACGTAAACGCACTGTGTTTTGAAAGGCAAAATGGCGATTATTGAACAGCTGACAGGAACTTTCTTATTACTTTGAAGAGCTCCATAGTTACATGCAACCCAGCCTGACAAAATATTTGCTTCAAATTATGAGGATATACATCGCATTATAACACCTTTATAAAACGAAAGGAAAGACGGTGCAAAGAAATGTAAAGAAAAACAAGTTCAGCAGACCATAACCGTACAAATAAAGAGAAACTCTGTAGGAGATTAAGTATAGTTGAAACCGTTCTAAGTAGGTGGCAGCACAGTCCGTTAAAGACTGTCAGATAGAAACAGAATTACATTTCCAGGAAACATGAAAGTTGAAACGCTAACCAATTAAGGACTACGTTGGAGTGTAGGGTTGAGAAACAGCGCACAGGGATGAAGTGGCTATGTGCGTGGTGAGAAAAGGGGAGGCGATTATAAATGACGGAGGAAGAGAATATAATTGTGCTAATGAAGTCACGTGATAATGACGTCATATTCAATCATCGGATTCCGTTGTACAATAAGTAGGCGTATCTACCGCGGAAGTTTCACCGTACACAACAAAGATCTCTGTAGTGTGGAGAGTCTATTGTGTGCCGTGCAGTTCTGTCTAAAGTAAATCACCGGTTAACAGATACATGTCTGGGTGCTATGAAGGAATGGAATTATTAATTGTATAATTAACACGGTTCAGTGTGAGAGAAATTAAATGGTGCGAACGGGTTACAAGAGTTCGTTAAATAATGCATTTATTTAATGTTGAAACTGTTATAAACAGTGTTTAATATATATTATT
>NW_019771541.1:0-1293 GCF_002891405.2 Cryptotermes secundus | reverse complement strand
TGCGGAAGGAGGAGACGGCCTCCAGATATGGAGGGTAGCTGCGAATATGATGAATAAGCAGTGGCGGAGAGCTGACAAGCGGTGTTCCTCCATCTTCGGCTCTGGGCCTGAGGCTAAGAAATCCTCACCCAAAAAAATACTTTTGTTACGGAATGTTACAAAGAGCCTCCGACTTTGATGGATTCTCTGGATGAACGACCTAAGTTAAAGAAAAGGAAACAAGTAAATTGCAGTGGTTACAAGATCGAAGCGAAATAAATCCGGATAACTTGGACAATATAAGACGTGAAACCAGCAGACATTTCAAGGAATAAAAAGAGGAAATATCTGAAAGACAAAATTAATGAATACCCCAAAATATGAAAATCAGGAAAAAAACATTTCCCATGCCTGATACTGGTGTCAAGAAAAAGAAACAAATACAGACCTGCTTAATGTAACTCCTCGCCTTGTAATCTGATATGAATATTCAGGAGTAAGGACGAAGGATCATCATATTATTGCGAAATAATTTCTTCTTAGCTAGCCCTCACAATCACACAAGCAACAGGTTGACAAAGTAAGGTACAGTTTTTGCGTGTCGCACTTTGTCCACTTGTACAAGCAGTTGTTATTAATAGGCAAGAAGTTTCGCCATGAATGAACTGACAGCAAACGCTTTCACATGGAAGTCAATTTGTTCTCCACATTGTTTCAATTCTTAACCCGCCACCCCATTACCATTCACGTGCCACACGAAGGCGAAAAGAACAGGCTCACTTCATAAAATCATGAAGCATGGATCCGGCGCGTTGCCGTGTACAGAAAAGAACAACAAAATCGACGGAATCTGACTACAAGAGCAGAAATGTCGGGCTTTTATCTTGTTTTCTGTATCTCTCATTCGGCTTACAGGTCCAGCAATTCGTACCCTCATTAATAACAGCATGAGAACAACACGAGAGGGAGAATTGTGTAACACGTAGTAAATAGGAATCAAAACTTTCCTCTGAATAGCAGGTTTTACAATTCTAGTTACATCCCGTACCCAGCACATCGTAACTTTAATGAATTAACTCTCTTAACAGTACCACGACGATGCATGACACTCCAACAATTGGATCACGGTTCGAATACGGGTAGAATCATGCACCATTTCCCGAGCGTTTTAGCATTGCGTTCTGAGGACACAAATCTCGGTGTACGTTGCCATCCAAGTAGTTCCCACAGCATATTCGAATAAAATGTTAAAGAACTCCTGCGCTAGACCAGGTAATAGCCAGAAGCGGGCTATATTTATAAGAAAAAAACATA
>NW_019771540.1:0-1295 GCF_002891405.2 Cryptotermes secundus | reverse complement strand
ATTTCGTCCTTTTTATTCTCCTTTTATTTCCATTTCTTTATCTTTTCATCCCTTTCTTGTCTTACTTCTGTTTGTTTCCTTATCTCTTTGTCCCTTTCGTCTTTTGAGCCGGGATATCACAGTCGGTACTGCAACTCGCTAAGGGCTGGACGACCGAGGGGTCAAGTCCCGCTAGGGTCAAGAATTCTCTCTTCTCCACTTTTTCCAGACATACAATGGGTAAGAATGCTTTATCCACGGGGGTAAAGCGGCCGGGGCATGAAGCTCACCTCTCACCTTCAACTAGAGACGAGGTCAATAAAATGCAGACTTATAAATCCACTCCCCCCTAGGCCTTCTTGAAATTGTACTTAATTAGTTACACTCAGGGACAACTTTACTGTTTTTATCTTCACCCTTTCGTCTTTTACTTCTTATCTGCCATTGATTTTCTTTCCTTGTGTCTCTCTTTCCGATTCACTACAACGTAAAATATGAAGCATACACCCAATGAAATCCAATCGATTATAAATCCATTTATCAATAAACCGAAAATTTAAATTTGGCCGTTTTCTGTGGATGAGCATGATAGAAATTGCCCACGATAGTGTCCAGTATGGTTATGAAACTTTGGGTTCCAGAATAACATCGAAATACTTGATCACTTTTTGGAGCTATGACATTGGCCTTTGTTACGTCACGTTTGGAAAACTAAAAAGTAGCTATGATTACAGCATACGGACATTTCGAAGATATGTTACACAAAGAAATCTGAGAGCATAGGTTAAGTATATTATTTTTCAAGCTTATTACTGTACATCTAAATCAAACCCGGAAAGTTAGTTTCTTCACTTAATTTATGTAAAGGCAAGAAATTAATTATTTGCAATACAGTGGGACATTGATTTTCTACAGTTTCATATGCTCCGATTTGAATATCTGATGCTTTGACAATTTTCTAATAATTTCCTTTGTTTTCCCCCAAAAGTCTGGAAAATTGTATACCGCACTTCTGTTACGAAGAAAGGTCCCTGCTCAGTGCTACTGGGCATACATCCATGGCAACTCCGCGTTTGGGAATATATTGTACACACTCCATCTCTATACATTGTTGTGTGCGGTAGTGACTTTTTACATAAAGGTAAACCTATTTTAAAACTCGCTTCTTGAAGTTCAATGCTAATTTTCTATAATTATCTGTGTTACATTATACAGGATTATTGTACAGATTAATACTGTACCTTAATTTTTTTATAAGTTCATGATTTAAATACAAAATAATACAGGAACCACGTCTAGTCTTAAGAGTGGAAGGG
>NW_019771539.1:0-1291 GCF_002891405.2 Cryptotermes secundus | reverse complement strand
CTGCAGCAGCAGTAACATTTGCTGGTACGCTCGCATTTGCACTAATTCATCTCATGTGTTCAGTGCACCTTGCAACTCCACTTGGCCGGCTACTAGCCCGTTGTCTTCTGTACCCGTTCTTCTCCTGTCTTCTGATTCCCGGCGGTCCACTTTGTGCCCTGTGCTCATCTGTGAGCCTCCCCAGACTCTCGTTACGCCACGTTTCCAGTCGCTATGGGACCATTCCTCCACATCTTCTGTCTCCTCCCATTCTTTTGGTGGAAACGCTGGTGCAAGCCGATCTTCCAGCTGCGAAATCATGATGTTCTTACAGAGACTTCTGTTTCTACTAAGACGAAAAGGACTCAGGAACTTCCAACATAATTTACATGTGACTATACCCATATTTCAACTGCATAACCTCCAGGTATTAGTCGACTGTGGAAATATTGTATCTGAAGGAATGCGGAATACAGACAGTGCAAGTCGATACTGAAGCAAGAATATTACCTCATGGTTGTCAATGCCGTGAACTATTGCCAGAAGAATGGACAGTATCGCTCGGTTTAGCAGTATTGTCCACCAGAGCGCAGAAACTTTTTGAAATCGTAATATTGTAATTGTTTATGGCTAAGTGACTAATAATAATAACGGGCTCTGAATTGAATGATTTAATTTAATAACACCTTCTTGTACAATCACTCTTAATCACACTCAATTACAGGAGCTCACAATCAATCATCAGCCGAAACCTTCTTACTTGACCACCGACGACTCACCCCATTCTCGTTCTCTTTCTACGACGGGCATCTGATTTACGACTGGACTACTTATATAATCTGAGGGCGGATCCATAGAAAACACATCCATTACCCAGCAATTGGTATATGCGAAGCATATAGAAAACACCTCTTCCTCTATTGTATTTACAGCGCGTTGCATAACAACGGAAATTGTCCGATTGTTGCCTTCATATTCATTGTCACGGAAATGTATTTACCGAGTCGTTGCCTAGAAATTGATCTACATATCACTATATCCCTATAACTGGGGTTACTGTGAATGTTCATTCTCTCCTGAATATAAGAGTAGAAACGTATAATTTCACATCAGTTCCGTTGTTTTCGTTTTATTTATTATTTTTTATAATTTTGTTATTTACTAAAATCAGTGATTAGTGGACACTAAAGAATCTTTGGCTCCCAATGAATGTTTCGGAAATGAGAGGTTTCCATGAATATTTTCGAATAAAATTTATAGAGACAGGAATGAAAGAAGGAACACTGGGCAGGGAATATCTTCAGGGTGCCAT
>NW_019771538.1:0-1292 GCF_002891405.2 Cryptotermes secundus | reverse complement strand
AAATGGCTGTTTCGGTATTATTAAGACGGAAAGACGCAATGAAAAGCGAGAACTTACTGGAACATTAGGATAACAACAGTTTGTTTCATGTCATTGCGTATGATGCGGTTCGATGGATATGAGTAGTTCCTGTAATCCGAATTTCAGTGACGTGACAATAAACCCCCACATTAATCAGCGCTTAGAGGACGTTATCATTTATTTGCACGCTTTCAGTAAATTCCGGCAGTGACATGCTTCCGTCGAGCGAGTCAGCGTAGCGGTTACGTTCTGTACTCGTGTTTGGAAGGTTTCTATTTCCGCCGGTACACCAGCTACCCCGACCTCACAGTATCTTCAGGCAAGGGCCGTGATAGTCCCCGATGACTGCCGTTTTCGAAATCATGCCAGTTCATCAGTCATTAGATGCGATATAGCCCCGTATACTGACAGCTTCGTAAAGTAACCCACAGAAGAAAGCGACACGTCTCCTCAGAACCCAGAACTGAACTGAGCGGTTCATGAAAAGCAAAGAAGAATGGGCACCCGTAACAAAATTGCCAGATTGTGTACACCCGTTCTGATATTATGCTCCTTGATGTGATTTTCTCAGCATATGAAATGATGACAGTATTAAATAAAAACTTCGTTAATCCGGAGCAGAAATCCAAGGTCTCTGAGGCGCTTTCTCCGTCATTAGGGGATGTAAGATGGGTTAGACTAGTTAGTTAATGCACATACCTTTACTGATCCAACGGGGGAGCCGAAATAGGTCGGTCAATATGACTGGGCTGCGAGCTGGACGACCGGGGAAACGGGGTGGATGCCGTGCAAGGTCCAGACCAGCTGTGGGGCCTGTCCAGCCTCCCACACATCGGATACTGGAGGTTCATTCTGCGGGAGTAGAGGAGCCGTCGCGTGAAGATGACAATTCGCCTTCATGTAGCGTCCAGTTTAAGGATGCGTGGAACTATACTGATATGTCTTTATGTCCTGGTGCTTAATTAAGCTCAGCTATATATCCATCTTTTTAGCTACAAACCGATTACGGTAATGTCTTCCAAGGAGCCAAGTGTAAACCCATGTTGGCTCCATGAACTCCCTGTGCACATACCCTCGCCTCTTCCGAGTACATATTAGTTAACCTCTGATGCGAACGTGATCTGACTTCCGGTAACACGGCAATCGATCCAATCTTGTTGTGCCTGAATGTTGCTTACCATTTGATATGGACATGATACGTCTGTCTGAAGCAAGCCGGTGAGGGCTTAACGTTAAAGCTTTAACTCCATGGTATCGGTATATAGTCAGAT
>NW_019771537.1:0-1290 GCF_002891405.2 Cryptotermes secundus | reverse complement strand
TCTTCATCTGAAGCGAGACGATTTCTGTCTTTGCTCTTGATGCTTGTTATAGAAGCAAAAGCTTCCTCACGCACGTAAGAAGATGTCGAAAACTGCAGCAGTATGTTTATTGCTTTCCTGCGAATGGCAGGACACTCTACTTTCACAGAAATCCAGAACTTGTCCAGGGATAGTTCAGTAAATCTCATCTTGAGTGTACGGTCAGACGGCAGCTCACAGATTTCTTCTTCTACCCTTAAAGTCAAGTTCTCAGGCCGAGCAGATGATTCAGGGTAAGGGCTCATCATCCAGTCATACAGTCGTGTTGAAAGAAGGGAAAGTAATGTTTAATTTGTTACGCAGTTCCTCGAGGTGGTTTTCAATAAGACTCAAGATTTGCCGATATCTTCTTCATTCTCAAGCCCCAGCAGCGGTGGAAACATTTCAAGATTTCCTTTCGCAACGTGATTTTTCCGAAGATCCAGTTTTATTTTAAAAGCAAAAATCTTATCACTCGAAGTCGAAAAATTTTGTCCGGGGCCTTGCAGAGACTGGTTCAACTGGTTCATGTGCTGAAATGTCTGCTAAGTAAACTCGTTTCTCCAGTCAGTCTTCATGTTCAAAGCATATTGCAAAATCTGGCTTACCGTTTTCTTGAAAGTAATCTTGCAATTCACCTTTCAGCTCAAACATCCTGTTAAGAACTCTTCCTCTGCTAAGACACCAGATTTCTGTACGTAGCATAAGGTTCATGTGCTGTTTGTTCAGGTTTTCACATAGTTTTTAAATATTCTGGAGTCTTTCTCTGATAAAGTTGACCATTTTTGTAGCATCATCCATAAATTTTTCATTTCACCTCCAAGGGTTTTTCAAACCAGCACCTCTCTGAGAATAAAGCAGTGTGTTGTGACGTTAGGATTTTCTTTTTACAACAGGGGCGAAACCTTCGATGGAGCACCATCAGTACAAACGCCTACACAGTTCTCCCCAAGACACCTTTTGTTTCCAGACATGAAGACAAGACATTAAACACGTCTAGCTCTTTGCAACAGAAAACGTTTCGTTTGATTTCACCATCAATTACAAACCTGACAAATGCTACATGACTCTCATTGGTGAAATCTGTTGACCCATCGATCTGGAGAGAGAAATTGTAATTTTTTCGTTTATCAGCCAAAACCTCTTCAGCATCACGAACAAGTGATCAGTGCGTCTGTTTATCGTACTGTTTGAAAGTGGAACATTTTCAGTTTCAAGTACTGCATCTTGCCCCAGAATTTTAGCCACTATAATTACACATGGTGGCATTCC
>NW_019771536.1:0-1290 GCF_002891405.2 Cryptotermes secundus | reverse complement strand
GGTAAGACTGATGATCTTAAAGTTATAATTTGGTTCATTGATGTATGGGTATATATTTTGTGGTTTCCTTATGTATATTATGAAAGCACAGATGAGGGTGAACAGTGTGTATGAGGAAAAGAAACTGACTTTCAAAGGAATGTGAGGTTATGGAACTTAATGCTATTAAACTAACAAATAAAATCTTGTGTGAACCATTATGAATTAATTTAAAGTGTGTTCAGGTGCAGTATTCTGTCTCCTTTTTTAACTAATAATAATAACTAATTGGTTTGGGATTTCAACAGATTGGCAAGTGTCAGCATTATGAATTGGGTCAGTGGCTACGCCAGAGGTACAGCAAATTGATTCCTGAAGCATATTCCCCTGAAGATATTTATGTTCGTTCTACAGACGTTGACAGGACACTTATGAGTGCTGCTAGTAATCTGGCAGGGTTGTATCCTCCAGAGGGTGATCAGAAATGGAATAGGAATATAGACTGGCAGCCAATACCAATCCACACAGTTCCAGAAAAAATGGATGAGGTGCTAATGTTTCTTGTTTTAGTGCTTAATTATTCTCTAGCTAGTAATAGTTTTTGAAAGTACAAATAAAATTTTCTTCAATTCTGATACTGTATTGTATGACATAAGGCTTTGCAATAGTTTATTGAAGGTCACAGTGCAAGAGCTGGTGTAGACCTGCCCCTTATGCATTCATTCATGGCATAAGGCTCCTGTGGTCTGAGGATCCTGAACATTGGGTTCAGATACTGCTCATGTCATCACTGTTTTCATTTTTCTGTTTTGTCCTGAGATGATAGAGGCTTAACAGTGTGCCGATATCCTTTCTAGAGAATCCCTTAACATGTTTATAAGGTTTAGAAAACCTTAACCCAATCAGAGGAGATTCAGACTTGAGCTGGGTTGTAACACCAAGGAAGATGGAATACACTGTATTTGTTGCTAAGTATTGTTTGCAAGATTCCCACTTCTTTATAAGATTCAGTCGTAAGTTTGTCTTCAATCAGTTTTTGTAAACATGAATGTATGGCGCCACTCTTCCTTCAGTTTTATTTGTTCTAGGCCATGTCGCTCACTAACCTGACTGAGGCTTCTCATGGTTTGTCTCATCCCTCCAGACATATTCCAGGATGGTACCTCATTTAGGTCACTAGTGCTACCTTCCACACCCTTTCCATTTCATCATTCACTAATCATCCTACCAGTTGACACTGAGGTACCAACAGTATCATCAAATAAACCATAAGAAATAATTTGTTATGTTCATGTTTCTAACCTCCTGTCA
>NW_019771535.1:0-1290 GCF_002891405.2 Cryptotermes secundus | reverse complement strand
GGGCAGTGTGTATGTGATGTCATGCAGTCTGATAGAAAAGCACCAAATTTTGCAGAGGAACATGTCACCTTTATTTTCCTCAAGGAGGAGTCAGTTTATTCCTCTGAAACACTGGTTTCTGTCTACAAGACTACTCTGGGTAACTCAGAAGTTCATTATCTAACTACCCACCAGCACAAGGACTTTATATCTCATGTAATAATACTAATGGTTTTAGATTAACAAGACTGAATTACATAAGAGTTTCGGTTTTCATGCAACATTTTTCTTCCTTACCTGGCAAATGTTAGAGTTACATTTTGAGACAGAAATGCTGCATCGATCGCTCCTGGTGTACAGCCTGGGGAAGTCAGGGTTGGTGAAATACGTGCAGTTGAGGTTAGTGGATGAGCCACAGGTCTTCTGAACTGCAGAGATATTGACAAGTTGGAACACCTTCAAGAGATATGCCACACAGCATTTAAACATTAGGGTGTTCACTTGTAATCTATGCTCTCACACTTCAAAAATAGAGACATAAATGAAGCCAAGAATGCAGAGATTTCAAATTATTATCATACAGTCAACATTAATAAACTTTAAGTAAAATATTAGGTAAAAGGTAGAGTTACTCTTGTGCTTAATTAGTTATGCACCATGACATGGAGAAGTGTGGGGGAGTGGAGGTATAGGTCCACAATTCTTGACCTCAGCATTAGATGGAGGTAAATGGTCATCTTCATGCCCCTCCCACTTTACTCCCAGTGGAAATGGCCCCTGGTACCCATTGGATATGAAGCTGGGTGGGCCACAGATCTGGTCTTGAGATTATGGAGAAAAGAAAATTCTTGCCCCTGCCAGGAATTTGACCCCAGCCATCCAGCCCATAGCCCATCACTATACCAACTGAGCTATCCTGGGTCTGTTCTAAAGTAAAAAGATGACATGAAGTTCCAATATCAATTATTTCTATCTTCCATATTTTTAATACAGTTCTAGTTACAAAGAATACGTGGCATTTAATGCAGTGTTTATGATCACAGAAATAGTTTTGCCTCCTGTTCCTTCTCAGCACTGGCACACTTACTGATACAGCAGGTACCCCAGTTCCGTGCACAGCCCCCAGATGCTATGCCTCCCAATCGTGTGCACTCCTGCCTTGAATAGCATGTGCCATACTGACCATTCACTCCAGTGCACTGGACATTTCTGAAGCGGATGACATTGAAGAATGAGAAGACTTGAAACACAAACAAATTTTCTTTATGTCAATCTGTGTTGCAGTAAACCTTCAGTAATGGAGGGAGAAGA
>NW_019771534.1:0-1289 GCF_002891405.2 Cryptotermes secundus | reverse complement strand
AAAAAAAAGCATGCTTGCTTGCATCTATATAGCAGTAGAGCACTAAATCTGAATCACAAACTGTATTTCAAAAAGTCATGGAACTCACTGAAGGATTCCTATTGGTTCTGCACATTTCAAGATAAAATGAGTTCTCTGCTGATGTAATAAAAATGAAAATAATGTTTTTGGGTATCAGAACACAAGCTTTAAATTCATGACCCATCTGGGTGTGAACAGACTTGGTAAGGTGTTCTAGAACAAAATGCTGAGGAGAATATTGTGCCTAGGAAGATGAAGTAAGAGAAGGATGTTGAAAATAATGTAATGAGGAGCTGCCAATTTAAACTGTACATAATATTATTACAGTGATTAACTACAGGAGGATGCAATTTGTGGCACATGTAGCAAATGTTACAGAGAAATTATTGGTCAGAATACCTCAGGAGAAGAAAATACAGGAAGTTTAAGCATAGCTGGGAGGACAGTATTAAGATGGTTTTTTGAGAAAAAGGTCATAGGAGCAAGAACTGGTTGGAGCTGGCTCAGAGTACTGAAGTTATGGGTTCCATAAGAGCAGGGATTGTCTTGAGCAGCTGAATAACTGTGAACTTTGAATAGAAGTGGGGTAGTTAGTTAATCATTCAGTAATTTGCAATCTAAGCAGCCAATGGGATACCCAGGAAATAACTGGGGGAACATCAGAAGTGTCTTGAATCATAGTAATATTTTTTCGTAGTGAAATTTTACTTACACACTGATTTGGTAAAATGTAAACATATTCCGCAGGCCTTTTATCTCTGTAAATTTTATAATGTTGTGATGTCACTAGCAGAGAAGCCTCACCATGTTTGGGAATTTTGGTAGAGAGCAGCCACTTGAAAGTTTGAGAAGGGAAGAGAGAAATAACTTGAACATGGATCTTAGGGAACTGGGTTGTGAGGGTGGGAGGTGGATGGGGTCTGGCTCATGATCATGTCCTATAGAAGACGTAATATTAGGAGTGTTGAACTTTTGAATTTTATTAGCAGGGAGTTAGTGGTGAGTTTCGTTAGTTTAGTTGAGTTTGTTGGTTATAAAATTGTAAAACAGAATGTAAGATTGTAAATGCTGTTTTTATATACAGAAATGTGCAGTGTGTAATTTGAATGATTTTATGTATGCATATATGCATGTATGTATGTACTGTTTTGCAGATTGATGCACTGAATTCTGATTATGAGAAACTTCAAAAGGCAAATGCAAAACTACAGAAGGTGTCAGACAGTCTGGAAGATGAGAAACTGTTCTTACAGAGTGAACTCAACCGA
>NW_019771533.1:0-1289 GCF_002891405.2 Cryptotermes secundus | reverse complement strand
TTTCTTGTTAGTGTAAGGAACCATGAGACCACCGTGGTCATGCTGGGTGGCAATAGCTATACGACATAATGTCCATAAGGTTCATTGTGTTGGATCTGACCCGTTGTAGTCCAGCCTTAACAATTCCATATTGCCTATAAATTGATACTCTGTTGGCTACAAGCTCTAATGAACTCCCATTCTCATCAAGTTATAACCAATGTGTAACATGATTATCCATGCAATCCTGACAGGGAACTGCTTTGTGGATGCAGTTCAATCCCTGCGCTGATCTACTTAGCAAATGAAGGATTCGGTTTAGGTCCTGACATTCATAGTGTCACAATGAACGAGGCAGAACAATGTATTGACTATAATCTGCAGGATACTGATAGGCGACACCTTTAATCATACTTTTTGAGTATTACACCGTACATATTTTTCAGATTCACCTTTGTAAACATTCCCCCGAGTTGCTTTAGTGTTTAGAATTTTTAAGGACCGTAACCAAAGGATTAGAGAGACAATGCATTTGAAGGCTTGTCATTTTCAGAACATCAGCTACAATTTTTTCTAAAGAACTATAGCCAGTGATAAATGACGCTTTGTTTAATACCCAGACTGAAATCCCTTTCGATTCTCTAATGATAATACTGTGACATGATGCCTGAAAGTCAGAATAATGGAGCCAGAGCCAGACATCCGTTGGTGAACAACTACTAAGTAAACACTAAGTTTCCGTTAAGACGGCTAGCTAAAACACGTTTCTGCGGCAACGAGTACGCTGGTATGAATCGACACGTTGCCCGGAAAGTGTCACACGTTTTCATGGCAACTAAGAATAACAGAGAACAATAAGCTGTTCTGCTTGGTTATCTGTATTCTGCGTCATCTTTAGTCACCTAAGCCGAGTTAAATGCAACGTTTTTGTAATTCTGCAGAATCACTTTTTCGTGAATAAATTCAGTCTGTGTATGCTCGTATTGGTATAGGACAAACCTACGAAATTTCGTGACATAGCTTATTTCGTAGTAAGACGATCTAAATTCGCCACTCCACTATAAAGCAATCAAAAGAGAACGGTTAAAACTGTGGATAATACGTGTATATAAGATTTTGTGTTGAATGCAGAATGTTGTAACTTGAAATATGATATGCATGGCGTTCCCGCTCCAATGCGTATTTTCTATGTTTATATTAATCCATGTGACAAAATCCATTATAGGGTTCAATGCAAGAATCGCTATTATACAGGGCGATTCATGTAGAACCGGCCCGACGAAATGAGGTGTAATATAAAATATACCTTA
>NW_019771532.1:0-1289 GCF_002891405.2 Cryptotermes secundus | reverse complement strand
TCTTGAACTAGTTGGAAAGACTCGTGAATTCCATCTGGCAGGGAGGCAAGAAACACGAGTTACCATACTTCGACTTAAATAATACAATCCACCTATATCATTTCAAGTTTTAAGTTCTTTGTTTACACGAAGAGGCTCTAATTAGACGTCCATGAGAGAAACGCGAGATCCTGCGCCTCACACGTTCATGGCCTAATAAGATTACAAAGCATGGCTCTCACACTGTAAAGTGAATATAGAAACACCAGCAAAAGCCTGGAATACACGTAGAGGCCAGCAACGACTCTGGATCTATGCTTCTTCTAACAAACATTCATTATACATAATCTGCAATAAACGTATACGTATGTGCTCTATGAATAGACGCGTGAGTTATGCCCAGTGGCGTAACTTTTCTAATAAAGATACAAAGAAAACTATCATAACGAAAGAAGACGGATTCGAGGGGGACGGAACCTTTTACATAAATTAATTTCAGTTCAGCTTTGTGTAAACCCCATCATTGCATGTCTTACATCAAGGAGACGGCCCAATGGAAAGGCATTTGATTCACTTTAAGGTACAAAGATCGTGTATCGTAATTTTCCTAGCGAATCGTTTCATTTCCTCTCCTTAACAATTCGTTTAATTTATTTACACAACCTCAGACCCCACGTCTGAAGTTGACAGGGAGCGTTAAATAAAAAACAATGAGCCACATCTTCGGGATCTTGTAAACACAGTTAAAGGGTCTTAGGCTTCCATATAAGACGGGTAATTTTTGGCTAGCTGAGCGACTATCACCTTCTTAAGTAGCAATCACACTTTACTTCGGCAACACACGTGAATCAGTTGAATACGTTGGGGGATACAATTTCACCAGTTCCATGGAAGCTAACATCCCCTTAGCTGGACAGTAAATTTCCCTGCGTTTCATGGAACGCGAAGGTCCACTGCCGTGTTTACAAGAATCCGCCACTGGACCCTACCTGTCCATGCCCTCATACCGGTCTTCTTTAAGCTGCAGGGCCAATTCAATACCAACCTCCTCATCTCTAAGCTGACCCTTTCCCGTGGAGTTTTCCGAGTAAAATTTTGTAAGCACTTCTCATTTCCCTGATGTGTGAGGCAGTCCCGCCCATCTTTATCCTCTTCGATATGACCACTCCAAAAACATCCGGCAAACAGCAAAGCTCCTCATTATCGCATTGTCACTCCCTCAGTCTTGAACCCAAATGTTCTCTCCCCCCAGCACCTTCTTATCAAACAAAATTTAAAAAAATTAAGTTGTCCCTGTGCTTAATTAAGCA
>NW_019771531.1:0-1227 GCF_002891405.2 Cryptotermes secundus | reverse complement strand
ACCTCGATCAAGGGGCTGGAAGCCCATGACGTCATACCAGAGCCAATATATGGATCAGCATTATGTCAAACTTAATCCCAGCCAACATGGATTCACCAAATCTAAATCTGCAGTTGCTAATTTTGTCACGTTTCTTGACTTTATGACTTCTAATGTCAATGGTCAGTGTCAATTTGATGCTGTGTGTTGTGATCTTTCAGATGCTTTTAACCTCATCCCCAATAACCTGCTCTTGTGTAAGTTAAGGTCCTTTGGATTCTCTGATGGTTATGTTAGCTAGTTTTGCAGTTACTTAACTAAGAGATAATCTCTCAGGTTGTTGTTTCTGGCCTCTCCCTTCCTTTTCAAGTCTCTTCTGGTGTGCTGCACTTTCATATTCAACATATTCAACCTATGTAATTTTTGCTTTTCCTTATGTATTAGTAGAGTCTGCATAATAGTATATTTTCATGTCCTAGTTCATCTAATACGTAACTCCAGTTTGTACCTAACAAAATAATTCTTATTACAGATATTTTGAAGACTTCGAAAAGAAAATTCCAAGGCGTGAAATTGAACAAATAGAAGAAATTATTAAGAAGGAAATAAACGATCTTGATCCTCAATATTTGGTCACAATTTGTGGTAGTTACAGGTATATAGTGCTGAATATTAATTTTTGTTGTTGTTACTGTATATGCTACCTTATTAACCCCTTGTGTATTAATAAATAGCCTGACTTATGGTTGTATATCTTTCCAAGGCCATAAACTTTCTCTTACAGAGAGGGGTGGAACAAGTTTGTCTTTACAATTGGTATTAGTCATAATAAGCTTTTATATTTGCATAGAATTATGAATAATGTTTACAATTTACAGACGTGGAAAACTGGAAAGTGGAGACATAGATGTCCTTTTAACACATCCCTCATATACATCTACAGATGGAAATAAAAAGAGATCTCAACTTCTGAAGCAAGTAGTCACTTTACTAGAATCAAAGAAACTTATTATTGACACTATTTCTTTGGGAGATGTCAAGTTCATGGTAAGATTATTGTTGATATGAGCCAAACCACACTGTTCACTGGCTGAATGTGAAACATAGTTTGTAATAATTTATTTTCAGTCTATTTCTGATCTTAAGACATGCTTGGAATGAATCCACGTTTGATAATGTTTCCCTTCTGAATGGAGTTGTAAGCGTTTTATTATTATTATTATTATTATTATTATTATTATTATTATT
>NW_019771530.1:0-1289 GCF_002891405.2 Cryptotermes secundus | reverse complement strand
GGGGGGGGGAAAGGAATTTGAAACAAAACTGAAAATGAAATTTAAATGACGTAGGAAGCAAGTGTCATTGCTTTTCCATATTCCGATGTGGACAATTGAAATTGTAGTCAGTACTTGTAATAATTTTTTAATACAGTTTCAAAATGTGTAATTCTTTCAGATTCAAAGTGGAAACAATAACATAAGTACAAATAACATTAGCACAACCTTAAGAAATCCAAATTGTCAGGTGGTAACTGACAATAACATAGAAGTTTGTGGTGAAGTGTTGGGTAACGTAGTACAGGGACGCAGCATTTGCAATACGGGGACCGCAGGCAGCCTTATAACAGGAAATGATGCTGGTGGTGACACCACCACTCGTCGAAGTCAAAATAGTCACACCACCCCAGCATCAGCAGGACATGATGGTTGTAGATCAACACATGAACCAACCCCCAGCCCAACAAGAAAGAGGAACTTGATTGGCAATACTGTTCGGAGCTTGTTTCAATCAAGGAGTAAAGACAGGTTAGAGCCTCTATTACACTACATATATAAACAACACAGGCAAATCTGACTCTACTAGACCTACTGTTTCCATAAGCAAATGGAAAGTTTGTTACTCCAGAAACTTAAAAGTACTAAAATGTCATCTGTATTTATAGTTGTGTATTTTGTAAGTCAAAGCAATCAGATTGTCGTCTCTTGTCATCTGCTTTCACTGCTTGGTATTCATATTTTAAACATATGATGTTGGAGCCAACATTTTATAAATGGTTCTAAGAACAAAGCGTACAGAGTAAGGCAGTGATGTGAAAATTGTGTGTTGATGAACTCATGTGATGTAGCAGAAAAATATTAATGCATGAATTAGTGTTGAAATTTGACATAATTGTCAACAGGTTTGACACCAGAATACTTCAGAATAACTTGGGATTGTGTAAAGTCATCACGTGATGTGTGACAAAACAGTTTTTGCCAGAAGAGAAGGGAAATTAATTCCAACATAACTGGTTCTGAGTCAATGGTGCCTATGGGAAGAGGGTCGTGTTTTTAAAGTCATATAATGTAATTTGATTTTTTGGGATGAACATTGTACCGAAATGTTTGAAATTCGCCACACTTTCAGGGGCTCTTTCAGATATTTTATATCCTAATTGTGTCTTGCAATTTGGTGATGAGATAAAACAGTTACTTGGAGAATGGAGAGTATTGTGTACCTAGGAACAATATGAACAATACTGCTTGCCTTGTAATGTTAGGGTAATGAGTTCAAGAAAATTATGGTGAGATGGACATGATACTTG
>NW_019771529.1:0-1289 GCF_002891405.2 Cryptotermes secundus | reverse complement strand
GCAGCCTGGTTGATGTGTTTATGTGTGTCCTCCGTCAGTCGTGCTTCTTATCAACACGTTTCTAGTTCATAGATCGTTCTTTCGCAAATCAAATTTGTGTTGTGCTGCTTTGGGTTTGTTCTGTTACATACTCGTATATTTTTTTTAATTAATACATCATGGATAGAAGACGGGGCACGCGGTAGCGCAGTTGATTGAGGTACTGTGCTAAAAGCGGGAAGGTCGCGGTTTCGATATCCGATAAGGTTACTGGATTTTTTCAGTCACTCTTTGGCCCTGGGGTAGTTCGCTTGCGGACTAAAGCCATGGAACTTTTATTTACACCGTTCTATATATCTGCGGAGTTCATTATAAACAAAACATTGGCAGCAGTTTCGCATTTTATATAGTTACGTTCGGGATGAATTACTCGTCGCGAGGTACGCACGAATGCACTCTTCGTAGCAACAAAAGTACGCCATCTTGAAACTGTGCTCTAAGCATTTTAACTTGTCCTGCTACCTGACGATCTTTTGTTTACATGCGTCCCGTAGACGTACCAAATGAAGTACTGCTCTTGATGTTCAGATGGGTCTCAACTGTCCGTAGAAGGCCGCTCCAAAGCAACCTCCTTGCTGAGTGCGGTGGAGTGAGGCTAGGGTCTTAGCGAGGAACAAACTTTATGGAGTGAAATCCGGCAGGGAGAGGAGCTGCCCAATTATCTCGCAGAATACTGGTATTAGCCTGCACTTACGTCACTAGCACTCTACTGCGTCACAGTTACAGCTGTTCTCCTTACAACAATGGCAGCTGAATCACTCATCGAACAGTAGAAGATCCAGTCAACGGTTCATGCAAACTAAAAGGGTTAAGAAGAAGAGAAGACAAAGGAAAATGTCCTCTAGGAATAGAAATGTTAATCGCCAAATGCGTACTGCTGAGTTGTCTCGAGGCGAAAATGTCGAGAATGTACATAGAATTTTTATGTAAGTATGACTTAGAGTTATTAAGGGATTATACTGTGGCATGTACACCCTTTGCTAGAAACTATAACTAAACAACAGCCGTTGTTAAGTAAAGGCTTCTTAAACAGCGACAGAGGAACGGTGTGATCCGTGCAGAGATGTTATAAGCGGGACAAGTTGGGAGTTGCAGTTAGTTGGCTACTGAGGTAGTAACATAACTGCTGTGTTCAGCTGTTGTGAACTGTTGCTGTGAGAAGCTGACAGCGGAGGCCGGGGACAGTTCGGGAATCCAGAGGAAGACAGCGTCTACACGAGCGCACAAAATGGGTCCGTTGTAGAAATAAA
>NW_019771528.1:0-1283 GCF_002891405.2 Cryptotermes secundus | reverse complement strand
GTGCATACATGAGTATGAACCGCTATAAATCATTTATGTGCGCCCTTGAATAAAACTGTTTATGTGTGATCAGTTACGTTTGCCATAAGAAGCAGACAGCAGCACTGAAAATGTGAGTCACAGCATAAAGAGTCGGGCACAGTCGGACTGATAAAGGAATGAAAGAAGTGAGGTATCACACCTCAATCGATAGATAGATAACATTGTGGCGTGTCTGTAGAAAGCCAGAATTGTGAAGCCAGCAGAGACTGTCGTTGCTAGGGAAAGGCTCCGTAAACACGCTCGTTGCAAGGCAATGGCTCAGTAGCCTTCATGCGAAGGCCTCAACAGACACGCACGCAATAATATAAGATCAGTGGGGAAGCGGTGTTTTCTGTGCGGTTAGTACCGAGGCTATATACCGAAGACCAGCTGCCTTTAGCAGTCAGTCAGTCATTCCGAGCAGAGTCCGAGTCAAGAGTCTAGACGAGAGTCTACAGAGTCTGCAGGAGGACAGTCAGTTGACAGCTGCAGCTTGTAGCTGAGGCCGGGGACAGTTTGGAGCCTAGAGGAAGAGGAACGTCCGCCGTTAGGAGACGTTACCAGGCATCAGAGTGAAGAGGGTGACAGAGAACAGTAGTATTTTGCGATAAAAGTGTAGTCGCGAGTTTTACATCAATGTGTCCAATAAATCGGATTACCAAGCCATTCTATCACGTGACAATATGCCATGCCAAAACCTAGTGAAAATATGTAGGTTTTGGCGTTCTCACTGTAGTGGATATAAAGAGTTATTTCTTCTGGGACAAAAGTCGTGTAGTACCGTTGAAAGTCAACCGACGTTTCGGAGGATCAACTCGCCTCCATCTTCAGGCTTGAAGAGTTAGCTTTGATTTTTCCTTGCTTGATGCTAGTTTCTTGCTTGGTTTGCTCTTCAACTGTGAAGATGAAGAAGACATGTTCCTCCCAACCCTCTGTCCACTTCCATTGAACGATATGGCAATATAGCCAACATGACAACATTATTCTTTAGGAAAAATTGTGTTATTATAGAGCACACGAAAGGTGTGTGAAATCATGGTTCCCGTCTTTGTCTTATGAAGGAAAGAACACGGAAAGACAGCAAATTTGAGTCCGGCTCATACATATAAGAGCAAAATTAACAATTTCTCAGTGGCTCTACCTTTGTATTCGCCATTTTCTCAGTGACGCGACATTTGGCAGACATGTGTTGGACGGCTAGACGGGTGGATAGATTTCTCCGGTCTAGAAAACCGAAATTAACGGCCGTGGGGATTCGGTGC
>NW_019771527.1:0-1289 GCF_002891405.2 Cryptotermes secundus | reverse complement strand
TGTTTGTCATCTCCAGAACAGGGAGATTCCGTATATAAAATTATGACCTCTCTATTGTCTCCCTCCCCAAGGATATGCCTTCCTTTAAGGCGGCAATTGACAGTCTGGAAGATCTGGAAGGGGAAAGGACCAATAATAGCAAACTCATCTGAATCCGGAAGGTCACTGCGATGGGAACAGACGGGATTTTGGACATGGCCAATTACTGTCCGTCTAAGCCTGTGCCGTCAGGAATCCTCATTATAGGTGAAACCGTGGTACACTCCTTACCAAGACGACGTGGGCAGAACAGGATCTTATGCCAAGTTTCTAGTTGTCATTTTCGTAATCTAACCCGGTGTTTTGAGCCTGTTGTGTTAATTATTATACAATGCACGTCATGCTTGATATAATGACCCAGCGAACTGTCAATGGGGTAGCGCGCTTGCCTCACGTTAGGAATGGGTAGAGTTTGAATTTGTGGCCGTAAGGGGATTGTTATGATCGTTTTCGAGGTTTGCTTCAGCCCCTCCGTGCAGAATTCTTGGATGGCCTTTTGTGATGGGTGTTTCCACAACCCAACCCTCGCAATTAATCCTCCGATTTGAAGCTATAAAGCCGATAGAGTCGGCAGTGAAGAAACCGTCGTTAAATAAAGTAAGAGAAAGACCGACAGTGATCGAGATGGGCTAGCAAAGCTGTCAAACGTCTCATTCTTATCTAGGAGATGTCCAGTTCGATTCTCCTCTCAGGGTCCTGTGCGTGGCACAACGCCATTAAGGTTTATGGGGGAGCAACACGAATACGAGGCTAAATTTTAATTCTAGGTGAAATTTAGTGCAAATGGAATTTGTCATGAGGTTATGCACAGAAATGGATTACTAAATAGTCAACTCGTTTTTAGATCTTTCTAGCCTCGCCATGTAAAGTGGAACATGTGAATAAAAGCGTGATTCCTAAGTGCGTCACATAGTTTTTGTTTCGACTTTGCCGTTCAATGAATCTGCTTTTGTGTACCTAGAGCATTGCACGTGTTCGTGAGAGGTTGCTTTGAAAAATAAACCACACCTATCGCCCAATGCATATAACTTGCTGCACAAAGACACCATTTTGTGACTATGAAATTTTAATATTTTGCCTGTAATTTTAAATCTAAAATATTGCTGATATATAGTTGTAACACAGATGCTATTTTTATTTCTATGTCACTACATGACGCATCCCAGTCATCGTAGAATGGCATATAATTGTTTACTCTGTGAGGCTCTGCCTCCTATTCGTTACGTCTGGTCAGTATCAGAGTAGGAAGT
>NW_019771526.1:0-1285 GCF_002891405.2 Cryptotermes secundus | reverse complement strand
TTTTTTTTAAGGTTTCCTTTCTCTCTGGTAGCAGGAATATGCTTCAGGAAATGTCATTGTTTGTCCTTTAGGCAACGTTTAAATAGATGGATGGCCATGTACAGGATTAGGAACACCAGAAAAAGTATTCTTTTTTGAGGCCTTCTGCTAGTGAAAGCCCGTATTTTAGTGCATCTATGTTTTTGTCTCTTCATGGTTCTCGTTATTCACAGACATACACATTTCATCTTTGTGATAGGTAGATAAAGTCGCTCACGTCTTGTCTTGCAACACAAGAACTGTCACATGTCCGGAATGTTGATGAGAGTACTCACCCATTTTCAGTTTCTTAGTGTTCACTAGAAGAGGAATATTTTGCCTGTCAGAACTTTGGTTGCAACACAGTCTGCTTTTTTGGACTTCATGAATCAAACCAACACCAATGAATTGTAAAAATTGTCCATCCACACAGTGTCTATAACCAAGATGTTATGGCAGTATTACTGCAACTGTTGCAGTTATGTTTGTTTCTGCAATCACAAATGAATTAGTTAGTTCCATGCCTTATCCATTTGTGCTGTTCTTGTTGAGCAGAGTACAGAAGGGCCAAAGCTGCCATTCCCAAATTATTTTGGCTGTATATGCTCCCTGAGGATGGACTGGGATGTTGAGATAGATAAGCATAAAAAAATAAGATTGCCAGAAGAATGGTAGCAGAGAAAAGATTGGAAGAAGAACTGGGAACTGAAGTGTCCAGGGTGTACAGGGTTAAAGGGGACAGATGATTGCAGTTGATAAGTTACAACTGTACGAGAGAGAACATGTGAAGCAGAGTAAAGAAAAGCATAATGATACAATATGAATAGGTTATAATAATACAGAATTGCAAAAATAAAAAATGAAGAAATAGAGCCCTAAGCAAACAGATGCAAAAAGAAAGGACAGGCAAATGCACACATAAGTTGGCATGGACTAACACAGAATTAGTTCTGGCTTATATATGTAAGGCTTTGAACAAAATAGCAACAGCTGCCCAAAGAGAAAGTGTAACATGGGTTACAAAAACCAAGCCCAAACACATCACTGCCCCATATAATAAGGTACAGCATGCCTTGGCCTGTACATCACTCAGAACAAGTCTTACAGACTTTCATAGGCTCCCACCACAGACAGTGAATGCATTATTATTATAATACTAGCAAAGAGCTTGTTGACACTACTCAGTTACAGTGTCCTCAAGAAAGAGGTTAGAGACCAGTGAAACTGAGCTAATTCTGGATAGCAAGAGTGATGCTTATTCTGAGGA
>NW_019771525.1:0-1285 GCF_002891405.2 Cryptotermes secundus | reverse complement strand
GGGTGGGATTTATGAAGTATGCCACTGAGACACATACAAAGTTTCATAAAGACTGTTTCAGGCATTCAAAATTTGACAGGGGGCCATACACATATAGACACAGAGAGAGCAAGGTGATGTCATAGTTCAATTACTTGGAAATAACATAAATAAAAATTGCATTCAATTTGAAACACACAGTCACAATCTTATTAAATTCCAGAAAAAGATAAAAATCAGGGGAATAAATTTCTGAATCCTGAGAGAAGAAGCAAAATAAAAGAGAAAAAATTAGAGGTATCAAACTGTTGTATTCTGAAGAATGAAATAACAAAAATAAAGAGTAGCTTGAATTCTGGGAACACTTGCATAGTGCATTGACGTTAATGTTCATTTTTTGCAAATATAAATCTATTTTAAAGGAAACAGTTTTCCCTGTACATTGCTAAATATGCACCTTATCAAAACTGTTCCAAATAAAATCCCAATAAGACCTTTATTCTTCTATCTCTATATACAAACTTTTTATGATGTAGGTATCAGTCTGCAGAAAACTGAGTCTCATTTGAACTTCATGTAATGTGTTATATTTGATTAAAATTCAAGATGCAGTATCACCAATTTGTACTATATTATTATTTTAAACCCATTCAGTGGTTTCACAATTGAAATATGTGGACTGACACAATCTCAAAATTATATATTGCACTATACACTTTTCACAAACAATGCAAGGAACTAGTATAAAACATATTTCAATAATGCACATTAAGATATAATTAATGGTACAAATTCACTTATAAATGTATATAACAAGGGACATAAAGGCGAATAAAAAATTCCTTTCCTCCAGTAAATTATAAGAGGTAATTAACAAATGCTCTTTTGTATTGTCAGTACCTGTTTTTCTCATCACTGTAATGTGAATACATTGCCATGTTAACTGTCAAGTACTCATCAGGTATGATAACTGGGCGTCCACCAACATCTGTGTGCTCCAAAAGACGAGCGGAGAAGTTGCCAGCATTGTGAACATGCAGGATCTTCACTTTTACGTCACCACGACTGGAAACATAAAGTCACACTCTCATAAAATGCAGGAAAAACTTAAGTCTGGAAAGCCTGCACTCTGTGATATAAGTACAGAAAATTCCCAACATTTTCTGCAGTTTCTGAACCTTACTTGTGGCTGGTTTATAAATGGCATGACAACAAAACACAATACATATTACATAAAATGATCAAAATTCATATTTGAACAACATGATAACGCATGTATCATATTGCATATATATATTGATACTTT
>NW_019771524.1:0-1284 GCF_002891405.2 Cryptotermes secundus | reverse complement strand
ACATATTTCATGTTTTCACGGGGAACTATATACTAAAATCATTGCATCACATGTTCCCTTAATTCTGTTGTCGTAAGTGGAACATCTTCAAGGTGAAACGTATTCTTCTTGTCTTCTAAGTTTAGCCATTTTAAATGTATGCTTTTTTAATGCAGTATTTTATCATATGTTTTCAGCCCTCATACAGCACAGAGGAACTGAACCAGGAGATGGCAAACCTTGAGGGTCTAATGAAGGATCTGAACGCCATCACAGCATCAGAGTTTGAGTGCTGAGCAAGTTCCTAGTATTTCACTGTTCAAAGCCGCTTCTTGTGATGGGAACAGGAACTGGAGCCTAATTATTGTGAAACTTTCCTCTGAACCATGTGATGGGAAATGTAATGTTCAGATGAGGCCTACTGTAGACTTCTAGACCGATGCAGGAGAAAGAAGCAGTGATCTATTTGAAGGTCAATATATTGATTCTTGATTTATTTAATAATACTTCTGTAACTACATAATTTATGTACATGAGGATATGGACTTGCCCGGTTCAGGATAGACTCCAATGGAAAGCCCTTGTGAACATGGTAATAGACTTGTCTGTTCCATAAAAGGCTGGGATTTGTCTTCGGTAATTGAATATTAACTCTCCAAGAATGACTCTGCCCCATAATGTTAGTCAGGTTATTTAGCGCTGAATGGTGAAATGATTTGTGAATTGTAATGGATGTGAAATGAAGTGATTATGACCTCTTTATCCTTGAATTCCAACATTTATATGGAGAGAGCGAGAGGAACCACAGAAACCTCAGTCAAGATAGCTTGTATCTTACCTGGGAATCAATCCCAGGAACTATGAAATATGAGGCATAAGCACAAACCATTCAATTACAATATTCTGTGTCTGTTTGAAGTATTATTCTGACAATTGCATGGCTGCACTGATGAAAGTCATGAAAACCATTGGATAGTCATTCCCTAGTCCGTTATGGCACAGGAATGTTAGCTGCTTGACTGTAATGATATCTGGTCTGAGAGTCACACGTGAGACTTCTTGATTACAACGCTGGAATGCTGACCATTCAACTGCGATATTCGGTCTTTATTTTAAGATATTGTTTTGATGGTTGCCTGGAGACAGAGATGTAAATCTCAGGATAGCTGATCTCTACACCAAATACAAAAGCAAGTGCACCAACAACTGACTGACGTTCAGTCTCTGTTAAAGTCTTATTCTGGCAGTTGCCTGGTGGCACTGGGGGAACTGAAAAAATCTGAGGATAGCTGGATTTCTGTCCCA
>NW_019771523.1:0-1283 GCF_002891405.2 Cryptotermes secundus | reverse complement strand
TGATGATTCTACTATTCTAGCTCAAAACGAAATGATATTTGGTGTACGAATAATAGATTATGTATCCTACTGACCTCTGCCTTTTGTGATTAAGAACAAGGCTCTAAAAAGACAATTTAAAATTGACGTTCACAAAATAAAATGCAATAGTTCATTGTCTCGCAGTAAGCTCCGTATAGATAGATTTTGAATTCGTCTGTAGCGAATACCCGAACGCATTTCTGAAGCTCGTTATTGTTTACCCTCTCGCCTTTCTGCTTTTTCGTATATGTAGGAGATATAAAATAGTGACAGCGAAGAAATCGATCAGAAATTTTGACGGATTTATATGTTCTGCGCTCCCTCCCACTGAATACAAAAAAAGTATTTTCTGGAATGCTGTCTGTCCGTATATACGTACGCATGAATGTACTCCTCGCTAGCACCTGAACGTTTGGACGGAAGTTATTAATATTCTGCATCCAAGAATTTATCCACCATAGGTCGGTCACCGAGGAATACAAAGATCCTAGCTCAAATAATAGGGATCCTTCGAAAGGGTCCCAAAAACAAAATGATGATGTTCTCCAAAATTGATTTAACAATTTTATTTAAATTCCAGTAATATGTGAAGAACATATCCCAAAATCGCATTTTCAGAAAGGCAAAATGCCGATTTTGTCAAAATCGGCTTTACTGGTAGGACAGATATAATTCTTGTTCGGTATTCAGTAACCAACAATAGAATACCTACAGACAATAAACTTAATTTCCAAGGTAACGTAGTCGGGGCCAATCGTCTATGAGAAGAAGCATGCAACGTCTAGGCACCGGCGATTTTTTCGTCTTTCTTTCCGTTTGTCATCTCTTACGTGACGGATTTGACTCCATGCCAGTATGGAGACCGCAGATGCATCACCTTCCGTCAGCCACTGATGGTCTCCACCAAGGATGAACAAACTTACTGAACATCGGAGACGCATAAGAATAATTTTCTGAAGTCCAGGAATAGCAAAGAAACGTGCACTGGACGACATGGCTTGTGCATACCAGATATTTATACTTCGACTGTGTCTAAAAGAAAAAGGACTGCTACATTCCTTGCCAGCTGCAGTAATGGATCATAAGAACCACAGTTTTCCATCGTCTGGTTTATAAAGTCACGGATCGGGAACGATCGCTGGTTCAAGTCGAGGATGTCACTCATGGAAATAGGAGAAATGGTAGACATACGCGTGTATATATATCCCAAGACAATACCAATTCTACAAGAAAGTTTCCATATATGTAAGAGTAAAACATCC
>NW_019771522.1:0-1252 GCF_002891405.2 Cryptotermes secundus | reverse complement strand
TCTATCTATCTATCTATCTATCTATCTGTATATCCGTGTATCTGTCTGGCTGTCTTTCTACGAGATTGAAACAACCTCCTCCCCTCAATAGCCCGCGAGCTGGGAAATGAAACTGTATTTAAACATCGGCAATCTTACCAACAGTAGGACCCACCGTACCATTGTGTTACTGCATGAAGTCTGCATGAACTTGCTATAAGTGTGTTCGCACCTCATTCAAGTACAGGGTGACTCAGAACACTCTTTCCCATTGTTGTCTTTAATACTTTATGACCCCAAAGCACAGTCTGTCCATATCTATCTATGGCTCTACAGCCCTTGTGGACCTTCGCCGCTTTTTCAGTTTCTTAACCCATACACAGTCGGTAGGACTCCTTGAACGGGGGGTCAGCCCGTGGCAAGGCCGATACTAATACATAGAGCAACAAAATATAGAATAAACGCACACGGACATCCATGCCTCGAGTGGAATTGGAACCCACGACCCTAGTGTTAAAGCGGGCGAAGACGGTTCATGCCTTAGACCGAGCGGCCATTGTCATCGGCATGAAATTGGTGTGAATAATACTAAAAAATGAATTTCCTGCCTCACAGAAAGCAGCACATCTACTACTGTTCGGAACTCGTAACTGTGGCCTTGCATTAGTGATTGGAAACAAGTGGGTGGAGTTATCTTGGCTGAAATGACTCAGAGCGCATGCCACTCAGCTAGGGCCACAGATACCAGACCGTAACTGCAATTGACGGTGTGCAGGATTTGAGGTTGTGAAGAGTTCTGTCCTGTGGGATATAAAACGGTGGAGAATCATGTTTCCTCTGTCTTCAGGATTGAAGAGTAAACCAAGCAAAAAATGAGCATGAAACTGGCAGCAAACAGACGAAGCAACGTCATGATAACTTTCAGCGGACTACACGGTGTTATTTCCCAGAAGTTAGGATTGTTTAGGGAACACTGTACTTCCTTCATGGCTCAACGCTCCTCGAAGAACCTTGGCTATGCCGTTTGCCTCCATCTATTCACTTTCATTTCTCGTAAATGATTCTCTAAATCTTCCAGCCATCTAAATGTGAGCTTTGTCATTTTTTTCCTACCTTTTGGTTTGCGTTTCGTAGCTACCGTATTTGATCCACTCTAATTACATGCCTCAACCATTGCAGCCTTCACTACCAGGTCAGTGATTGGGCCAATTCTCTCTGTTCTTGGTTTTATTATTATTTTTTAATGCTAGTGGGGTGGGACTAAGTCCCTTGT
>NW_019771521.1:0-1283 GCF_002891405.2 Cryptotermes secundus | reverse complement strand
ACAGAAGAAGGAGTAAACTACGAAATGGTAGCTGATACCAACAGAAGACCCATACCTACGATAATAATCACCGACTTCTCCAGACAACCCAACCCGACCGAGAGTGAATGGCGGAAGTCCTTTATACAGACTTCTGTACAGGAACCCACCGCATCGTCTACTACCAAACCGGAGGACACATGCATGCTGAACACAATGAAGGACGCCCTCAAATATGCAGAAGAGGAAGACGGGCTGGTACCGACCTCACACTTGGACTATATATACTGCACCTTGATAGAATATATAAAGAAAAAAGGCGGCGGGGACACAGCAAAACGAAACAGGGGAAAAAGGAAAAAGGGAACTAAAAGAAGTCGTCGTCAATATATTTATGCCAGAACACAAGATCTTTTCAACAAAAACCCAGGCCTATTGGCCAAACACGTAAGGGAAAACGTTAGTTTCATTGACCAGGGAAACGTACAGCTACCTAGAGAAGACGTAGAGACACTATACAAAGACCTATGGGAGACAGTCCCAACAACTGATCAAAAGTTTTCGGGAGACCTAGGAGAGGCAGATACTAATCTTGACCTCCTCCACCTGCTCCCCAGCATCTCAAAGAAGGACATAAAGGACAGAATTGGACAAATAAAGACAAATACGGCCTCCGGACCAGATGGCCTAATTAAAAAGCACATTATGGACAAGAAAACTCAGGAGATTCTTAAACTATTCTATACATTCATTACAGCCTGTGGGAGACAGCCCACGGCATGGAAAGAAAACCGAACAATACTCCTACTGAAGGAAGGAAAAGACCCGAACAATGTAAAGAACTATAGACCAATCACAATCTCATCAATACTGAGCAGGACCTACTGGGGAATCATCGACCGAAAACTGAGGACATTAGTACGATTTTCCCCCCGTCAAAAGGGATTTATGAATGAACCAGGCTGCTACAACAACATACATATAATCAATGAGTTGACCAATATGGCGAAGAAGAAAAGAGGATTAACCCTTATACAACTAGACATAACAAAAGCATTCGATACAATTCCGCACGAGGTGATAGGCGATGCCCTAAGGAGGAAAGGGATCCCGGAAATTATAATCAACCTTATAACGGATGCATACAAGAACATATACACCAATATAAACCAAGGCTCGATAGAAGTGCCGATGAATATTAAGAGAGGGGTAAAGCAGGGGGATCCATTATCTCCCTTTATATTCAATGCCATACTCGAACCCCTTCTCCTACACCTAGAACAAATGAAAGGGTATCAAATTAA
>NW_019771520.1:0-1283 GCF_002891405.2 Cryptotermes secundus | reverse complement strand
TCATTGCCAATAGTAATATTATCCTCCAATGAAGAGAAGGTGGAGCAAGTGGTGGACAGAATTGGTCGACCCTGACCACTCTACTCTTCATTTAGAGATACACCAAAACTTCAGTTTACCAATGGGAACAGTAACAGCAGCCCGATAAACATGTCACAGTACATGTGGATCGGCCTTGGTAGTTGAACTGCCTTTTCCCCACTGGAGAACAGTACAAACATTCAAAATAACCCGCAAAACATTTAAGAATGTATCAATCTTATAAAGAAAGCTTCTTGGTTAGGGGGAAGATACAGCAAAAACGCCCTGCTTAACTGCCTCGGGGTCTGGCTTTGAAGTTCACAGAGTTCACGACTTGACACATTCTCTGCTGTCCACACTTAAGCCACTGGCAGTGGGACATCTGTCTGTGCAACCTGCTACCTCCATCTTCAGGGTACAACCCAGAAGAAGGAAGCAGGCATGTTCCTCAGAAGCACTACTAGCTGTCTCTGAGACTGTATGGTGCCATAACCCATCGGACCACTGACATTCTGGTATCTGTCAGGCCTGAGGTTCTCACAGCAGTGAGCATGGAAGTTACTGTGTTCTGTGATCTGGTAAAGAGTGCACTGACAGAGAAACTACCACAGAAGCAACAGCCTACTCCTATCCACCTTCTTACTGGTTTCCTATATTCTCCTCCTCTCCTTGGTATGTATGTCACTTCTTAGTGCCACTATTGTGGGAAAAGAGAACTGCATGACTCCCAGACAGAAAAATATGATCATGAGTCCCGTAGGACTCAGAACCAACAATGACTGACCTGGTGAGGGCCAGCAGCAATTTATCTGACCTGACCAATCATCTCCTATTGGTCTGCCCATGGCTCCAGTCCTGGTTCGCCTTCCCTACTATGACCACTGTTCTTCCACATTCTGCCTACTCTACATGGAAGATGCAGTAGCAAGTTCCTCCAAAACATCAGTAACAATCTATGAGATGTCCTGGAAGACAGTAATTTTCATACCACCTGTTGTAAGAACCTCAAATGTTGTGTGACAAGTGGAATCTACAGAATGTTCTGCACAAGAGACATTGGATTCACACCCTCAAGTGCCCAACACATGTTCCCAATTTACTTTGGGCCAAACAACTGGCATATATGATGTTATGTTCCCTTCATACCCTTAGACTTATGAGTTTCCACGCAAAATGACGAGCACGAAGAATGTGCAATGAGGTCTGAAACACAGCATGAGATTTCTGTGAATGCACATAGAGGGACTGGAGGTAAAGCTCCA
>NW_019771519.1:0-1283 GCF_002891405.2 Cryptotermes secundus | reverse complement strand
TGAGGGAAAACACCTATTCTGTTGGGTCCCTTAGAATCACTGGACCAACATCTCTGTGTGACAAAGAGCATGTCAAAAGGAAGGCTATATTCCAAAAGAAGAATAGGAAGACACGGGATGAGATGGCTAGATAATGTTGAGGACGAGCTGAAGAAGATAAAGGTGAAAGGATGATAGAGAAGACAAGGAATAGAGAGCAGTGAAGACTGGTTGTAGAGGAGGCCAAGGCTGACCCAGGTCTTTAGTGCCGAGTGGTAGGCAGGTAGAAACAGTTTCCATCTTTCAGAGTCTAGAAATTAATTTAATATTTCTCATTAACAGTGTTTATATTACAAAAAAGTTTCTTTAAGAAATAGTTTTTCCCCCTGTATAGTAGATTTCATAAGATGAATATATTCTATATGCAATTTTGCACAACTTCACCCTAAAGAAAGTAGCTACTCAGTGTAAGAAACGCTGTTCCCACACGGGATCATTAAATAGGGATTTCACTTTATATTAGTTTCAACAGAATTCTGTATTGAAATGAATCACGTATCAGTCAGATTCCCAAGTCTTTAGTTTTACTGACAAGAGTCCTTCTTCATATACCCTTTGGAAAGTTTGTTTCTTGCCATGTGAGACAGCATATTTCATTTTCTCTATGGGCATTTCAATAGATTCAACAGAAACTGGCTTATTCCGCTTTATAGCCACCAAAATGTTTAAATTTGAATGCTTTCTCTCTAAGTTGCCTATAGGTCCATCTGCAATTTACGGTAAAATCCTGATTTGATTTCTTGATATACAAGTCTCCACACTGTGTTGTCCCAGCAAAAGCCCCATATAAAAAATGTATAATTTTTCACAAATAAATGTACACAAGAATCGTTATTGTGAAATTTGTGCTTCAATTTAGCATCATATTTACTCAAATGGACAACTAGGTTTTACCCTCTACTTTCAACTTTAAAAATTAGGGGGTTTCCCAAACTTCAGCATGAAAAATACACTGATGTTTATAAACGTTTGAAACTTTTAGTGAGTCAAGTTTCTAAGCTGCAGTAAATGCTGATGTCAGCCTAGTTAGTGAGAGAGAGAGAGAGAGAAATATATTTCAAAGTCAGGGGCCATACCCTATGACAAGTTTCTCCAAAGAACCACTAAGGCTACGAGTCAAAAGCCGCAGTTTCCCACAAAGAAATATTACAGTGAATGTGAGAAATAAACTGGCAAACATATAGGCATACCATGTTTTAAAATATTTGTTTATTAATTTATATATTATTAAATGCATCCTAGAG
>NW_019771518.1:0-1283 GCF_002891405.2 Cryptotermes secundus | reverse complement strand
TTTAAATGTGCCAGACATTACTGCTACGAGAAGATTTTGCATGAAAGTAAACCCGATTACTGAATGAGTCATGCAGGTGTGTTACATAAAATCTGTATATTACATTTTCATCCATGAGACCAGAGTTAGTGCCAGTCACACACAACGTAGAAGGAAAGGAGTGTATTACTTATTTGAATGTTCATTGTCATACTAAACGTAATTATGAAAATAATTTGATAGTAATCCTCTTCACTGTCTTTATTAATTAGGCAACAGTGCCATCAGTTGGTGGGGCAGAGACAGGTCCTGGAATACAAGCACAGACAGACATGTTGTCACGTCAGTTACAGCAAATGCATGAATTGGGTCTCACAGATGACACCCTAAATGTTCAAGCACTGCAGGCAACAGGTGGTGATGTTTATGCAGCCATTGACATAGTTTTTAGTGGTGCCCTTCCTCCACATTCACCGTAAGTTCTTTTGAAAACAGTGCTCATACAATGAAAATTGTGATGAAGGTTCATATCTTCCATGTCATAATACATAAATATGAAATTGACATAAACAAATTTATGTTATAGTAAATGAATATGTGTTGGCATATTTGTAAGCATGCATGTCTAGAATTGTATAAAAGGAACTATTTAAAACAAACCCAGATTAAGAAAAAACCTGTTTTATTGTAACACTTTTTTCAGTAGAAATAAATATAAAATTATGGGTAATAAATGGAAGCTTATTAACATCAGTACATATTAAAAATGAAGTTAATGGAAAAAAAGTTGAAAACGTTTGAATGTTTGTGGGTTTCCATTCATATATTCTGTTTTGTGCTTCCTGGAATTTGTTATAAAAGGAAAGTTCCAGTCACAAATGGGAAAGAATGAAGCCCACCGAGGATATATGAATGTACTACTGGAAAGAGCAAGCAAGCATGGGTAGGAATGGGGAGGGGGACGAAAAAAGACAAATGAATACTGTAGTATATACATGTAGAGGGTGACATGCTCATATATCCTAAAAAGCAGGATTAACAACAACTATTATTATTTCTAACAATGGGAAAAATAACATATTTATGTAGAAGTGACTGATAAGAAATACATCAGTGTTGTATGTGGAGTATGAAATATTACTTGAAATGCCATATATGAGTATATGGTCATGTATACCTAACTGAAAATGTGGATTGCAACATGAATTCAGGTACAGGAGAGTAAAATTTAGTTAGTTACTGTATGTGGCATAGAGAATCATCATGATTCCATCCCTCCCTGCCAATTGGTACTGTTTTTAAAG
>NW_019771517.1:0-1281 GCF_002891405.2 Cryptotermes secundus | reverse complement strand
TTTATGATATTTAATAACATTTTAAAGTATTAAAGTTACATTTTTTAAATATATATTTTAGGTGTCTTTTATATCATTGTTGCCTTATTGAAGGTGTACTTGAAAAATAAGAATGATGCTTCAATGCAAGCTGCTGAAATATAATATTACATTTTACATGTTATTAGATGTTAAATCCGTTTACCTAGCAAATGGACGACCGCTTCTTTTCGGCTTTCAGTCGGTGTTTACCGAACAGTTGCCTAGCAATGGTCATATTCGTCACAATATTATATACAAATATATTTATAGCCACCGCTGTTAGAGCCGAGCTTTTTATTTTTTCAATTCATCTATCCTCTTGGCCAGACTAGGTCATAGCCTGTGTCTCTTTCCTTCAGACAGCTCGTTTCACCTGTGATTATGTTAAATTATCGTGCTAAATTCGCTTTTGTCCTGTAATGGCTTTTGTTTGTTTCTGTTTAGCATAATAACTTTATTTTTTCATGCTATAGGGCCCAATTTTCTTCCTGGACGCTTGGGAGAATAAAAGAACAGAAGAGTTTTAACCTATTTATTCGATTTGAAAATAAGTTTAAACCCCGGATGATTCATTTCAAACTCTGCCCATACGATCTGCAGTAAGTTCCACAGACCATTAAGCCAACAGAATGCCGTCCTACCAAACGTCGTGTAGCGCAGTGAGGATGTCTAAAGCTGTATACCTGCCACATATAGAGGCTTTCTCAGGACAGTTATAGGTGTCTGCCGAGTAGATTACACCACTGCGTATGGTTCAAACGCTTCTCCGCAGCGGGACTGAATTTCTAAATAACATTATTACGGACGAAGCCGGGTTCACCTCAAGAGGAACGTAAGTTGTCAGAATAACCGAATTTTAACGACAATAAATTCTCGCGTATTCCAAGAAATCCCCACAAGATTAGGTTTGGTGCGTGACGTCATATCGCAGAATTATATTGTCCTTTTTTAATAATTAGTGCAGAAACATGTATGTCCATAATTATTCAAGGAGTACTGTTTCTCTCCAGTGATGATTTCTGTCGTGGTGCAAGGCCTTATAAGTGTAGAGTTTCTTAATAATTTAATGTATTCTTAGCTCTCGCAGATGGTTTATGCTGTGTTTGGCTAGTGTATCCCATCTTGGTGCTGGCACAGGTGTCCGGAGATATGGACTAGCTCTATCGATTGGGCCCAATTGCGTAGGCTTGTACCTGAGGACGGAGACAGAATCCAATCACTGATTGAGACTAGCTCTTTCTAACGGGCCCAACTGAGTAG
>NW_019771516.1:0-1283 GCF_002891405.2 Cryptotermes secundus | reverse complement strand
GTGATTTGCCTCTCCTTTTTAAAGGGGGATTATGTTATGACGCTGTCAGTTGTTAGACTTTACGGTGACGAGAGGTAAGACGATTTTTGAATGAGGATTTGGAAGAAAAAAGTCGTGGTGTAGTCGAGGTTGTATCCCGGCAGTTGCCTGGGGTGGGGGTGGGGGCTAAGGAAAACTATGAAAAACCTCAGGCGGGGTAGTCGGTGACCCGTCCGAGGTTCGAACCGAATTCGAGTCTAGAGCCCACGGAATTACTGGCTTGTTTAACTTTGTCGATCGTCCCGTATTCTATTCGGAAACTGGATCTGTGCAGTGATGGATGTTAGGTCTCATCTAACGGTTCCAACGGAGTGTGTGTCCCCGACCCCTCCCCTGACGACGGAAACATCCAGTTTCCGAAACGTTTTGTTTTTTGGAATACCGGACGATGGTCAAAGTCCAAAAGCCTAGTAGTCCCGAATGTTGTGCACCACCGTCGGAACCCTTTAGAATCTACATGAGTCAGTTGTTCCCAGAGTGGGGTGTACCGCCCCCCTGGGGGCCGATTGGTTGACCTTGGGGGTGCCCCTCCAAGTTCGTTGTTCGCTAATTTATCACTGAAGTAACTTTAGTCCAGAAATTAGGAAACATGTATCACGTCATCAATCCTATCCATCGCATTAAGAATTGACTAACAGTGAAGTAGTTACTAAATGTGGTATCTTATTTTGTGGGTTGTGCAAACAGCTATTCTGAAGAATGATTTTTATACGGTCGAGCAGGGGGTGCGAGGGCGGTGGCCCCTGAAAGGGAGCGTTACCGCTGTACCAACCTGATGCGCCGTGTAGGGCCGAAGTGAGTGGAGGCGTCTGTACGCCATCAAGCAGGTTGAAATTTGTCATCGTGTGGGTGGCCCCACATACCGCGGTCTCTGTTGTCACCCCTTGTTGTGGTTTCTTCAGTGGAAAGCAGTCTTGTTTAGATGCTGTGAAATGCCTTGACCTTGACTAGTTTGACTCGCTAACAAGGAGTACCTATCCAGGCATGATGATAATTGGATGAAGCTTGGAAGAGCGTGCCAGCATGTTAGTGCCCTCCCATCTCTCTTCTCACTTGGCCACACGCCCAGTGCAAGACTGTACCAAGTCCATGGTCTGTAACAGCGTTTCTGAAGTTTTCTTTTTTTTTTGGTCGGCGTAACCCAGGGTCTGAGAGTGAAACTTAGCATACACAACCAAGCAAGTTAGTTTCCTTGGTCCTTCCAGGCAAATTTCAGAATATGACCCCAGATAAGACCACAGCCA
>NW_019771515.1:0-1280 GCF_002891405.2 Cryptotermes secundus | reverse complement strand
ATTTTTTTTCTGAAGACATGGATGCCAGAAAAATTAAACTTTAATGGACAGTTGGTGACAACACTGCACTCACAGCCTGGCATGTGTCCAACTTCTGTGCATCAGAACTAGTACAAGATGGCACGAGATCTTGTCACTCCTAGTGTACAATAGTGCTGTATCATCAAATTTCCGGCAAAGGTCCTCTGTAGGTTAACCGCACAGTATGGAGAAGGGATCCTGTCATGTGCAAATGTCTGTGATTGGTATAAGTTTTCTGAAGGTTGTACAAAAGCCTCACACCTACCATATTCTCACGATTAGCCAACAGCTATATGGGACATGAACATTCATAGTACCAAAGAGCTGATTTTGGGATACAGATGCAACGCGGTGCATAATACTGCATGCAACAGTGGCATAAGCATGCAGAAGTGTTGAAACAATAATCCATGAAAAATTACTGTTCAAGAAATTGTGAGCCTGGTCAGTCTATTAGATGTCAGTGTTCAACCAGATGGTGCAGCATGCTGCTATGTATACCAGACATCTGCACCAGTTTGAACTGGAGGAAAACAGTGGGTGTACTATTTCACTCCAGAATCAAAGCAGTCCAGCATGGGATGGTATCATACGGGATCTCCATGGCCAAAAAAATTCATGACACAGCTGTCAGTGGGCAAGAGCATAGCAAGTGTCTTTTGGGATTCAGAAGGAGAGAGTCATGTTGATTTTCTTCCACGTGTTATCACAAATAATGCACGGTATTACAGTAACTTGTTTTGTAATAATGTGCACCAAATGATTTGATAAAAAAGGACCTGGGAAGCTGTCAAAGATCCTACTGCCTGACAATGCTAATCCATATACAGCAAATTTGATGAAGACAATATTGTCAACAATGGACTGAGATATCATGAACCACCCTCCTTAGAGCCCTCACTTAGCACCCCAGTGATTTGGACCAATGAAGGTGCATCTAGAAGGCCAAATTTTAAAAGTGATGATGAACCTGAGAGTGGTGTCCTGAACTGGCTATGCTGTCAGGATAAAATTGTTATGCTAGTGGCATCAGCAACTTGCCAGCATGGTGGGAGAAAAAACTGTAAGTGCAAAAGAATACCTTGAAAATGAGTGATAATTTGGTGATTCTGCCATGCACATTCTTCTTGTAAAGAACATGAAGTTCAGGTCAACCTTGAACCACCCTTGTATATCAGACATGACAAAACAGAGTTAAAAAGTTGTATGCAGTTGTTTCAAACTGTTGCTGTCGCCCATTATAAATATATTGGTCAATC
>NW_019771514.1:0-1280 GCF_002891405.2 Cryptotermes secundus | reverse complement strand
TCTCTCAAACTTCTGAGACAAAATCTTAATGTTACCTGAATGCCTGCATCAATCATGATGAAATTTGACATATAAATGTATATCATGACATTGAGGCCACGGCAATGGTGTACATCGTAAATACTTCTTGTCTGTAATACCAACACTACAGCCTCTCAAACAGTTGAGCTAATGCTCTTAATACTACTCGAATGCCTGAACCAATCATCATGAGACTTGGTATGTATGTATATCATGCCACCTGAGGCCATCTCAAGAGCATGATTAAAAAAATCCCTCTCATCAGTAGTACCAAGACTGCAGCCTCTCAAACTCTTGAGGTAATATCCTCAATATTACTTGAATTCTTGAAGTGACTTGTCATGAAATATGGTATGTACATGTCATGCCATCTGAGATCATCCCAATGGCATACATCATAAATCCTTTGCATTAGTCTACCAGTGCCGCAGTCTGTCAAGATTGTTGAGGTAATACTCTTAATATTACCTGAATACCTAAACTGATCTTCATGAAACTTGATATGTATACCATGCTATCTGAGACCATCTCAATGACATACTTCATAAATCATTGCCATCAGTAATACCAACACTGATGCCTCCCAAACTGTATGCTTTCACCGACTTCATTACACATATATACTAAAGTTTTCTTTCTACTTGCCATGTCAGATATTCAAATTACAGTGAAAGCGAAGTAAGCTATTAGTTCTTCTCACAATTCCTTAGTTTTCACTTTGTAAAAAATGCCTACAAGAAAATAAGTCTTACGAATACTACATTTGTGAGAAATTAACAAAAATATCACATTTCAATCTTTCATTCATGATTATTTATAATGGATTCACTTGTGGAAAAGTGATAACATCATTTACAAATACAAATTCATTACTGAAGACTTATATTTTAACTGTTAAACACATAAATGAATGGATCTATAACAATAATACACACAGGACTTTTCTTCTGTAAGACTGTCTGCTCAAGATATGATGCATTTTACATGATGTTTTAAAACAAGATTATCAACTTTTCAAGCAAAGCCCTGCACCATGGAGACAGTTGCAAGAATTTAACATTATTATGTTGCAGAGTCTTTGATATTATCCCATGAGAAGTCACAGAAAAATTATTTGAATTGGCTGATGTAATAAGAGAACAAAATGGAAACATGAAAGTTTACATAAAAATCTTCCTCAAGAGTCTCTGCTGTTTATTATTTTAATGGCAGGAGAACTGTAGTTCTCTACAAACTTGTGTCACTTGTATCTTAAAGGT
>NW_019771513.1:0-1278 GCF_002891405.2 Cryptotermes secundus | reverse complement strand
GGGGGGGGCTCGGCTTTGCGCAACATGTCACAATATATATATATTACCTGTTTATTTTTATTTATTAATGTTTGCATCCCCAGTGTTTGGAAGTTAATGTTTATAATAACAGATGGTATGGTCCTTGCTAAACATTGGTGATGAAATTAATGTTTCTTAATGTTCTCTTCTAGTTTGCTACAATTCGTTTCATACTTATGGTGACAGACTTGTTACTGGTGTTTTGGTAATGCCATTTCTTTATTAATTAGGACTGTTATGGTATATTAGGCAACACTGAGATTTATTTTGAAAGGTGTGAGGCCATAACATGGCTCTTCTTTATTAAAATGAAGCTGGATATGTTTGTGTAGCAAATTAATTTTTCAAATTGTAGTACAAATTATACTGTATTACAACAATATCCCTTCACTTTTGGTTGGCATTGCAGGTGATGGCAGTGCATTGTATGGACAGTCTTGTTTTGAGACTAGGATGGGAAAAGCAATTTGTTTATGTTGGTGCCTCTCTGTTCTTTTGGTGGTGACATCTGGTGAACAGTTACTACATTCTGTGGCTGGGGAGGTGGGCCGTGGTAACTACACTTACTACAGCTTAATGTATGAAGGCCCCATCGTACTGTCCCTTTATTCAGAGTAAGTTGATCTAACTGCATAAAATTAACCTTGTACAGAAATGGAGAAACTCTTTGTATAGTGAAAGTGCAGTAGCCATTTGGCTATTCATGAGAATCACATGGTGCCAAGTTCAAGGTCGATTTGCATGTTAATATTAATACTAGAATAACTGAACAAATTATGTTCAGACTATTATCAAAAGATTCTCTACACATTGTGACAAGTTACACCAGCTTTGTTCTTGTGTGTCATTTTGTTCTTTTATGTTCACAGTTTTGCAGAATTTAAAAGCAGTGTGTCACAACTAGTACATTTGGTACAATAATGCTTTTCATTGTCTCATATTGATAGGTTGGGTGATGCTGACTTGTATGTGTCACAGACAGTGACCAAACCGACATTTGAACCAGAAACATACTGTCTTCAGTCTTCTACCTGTGGCCTTGATGTTGTACACATACCTCGGAGGTGAGATTTATAACTTGATTTGTATAATATTCTGGTGTATTGACTCTATGGAGGAACTGTTGAGCCACAGAGGCCTCGGGGCATGCGCCACCGTGAGAGTTGCGGATTGTATCACCACGTTGCTAGGTGACAACTCTGTGAATGCTTCGATTGTGCAACAGGAAGTGCGAGTGACGTCACATACCCCACTCAT
>NW_019771512.1:0-1279 GCF_002891405.2 Cryptotermes secundus | reverse complement strand
GACGGGGGATCAGCCCGTCGCAAGGCCATTACCTACGAACAGAACAGCACAAAGACAGAATTGAGTGGGATACGGACCCACGATCCCAGTGTTTGATCGAGCGAACATTGTTCATGGCTTAGACAGCGCGGTCACAGTGATCGGCATTTTTCTTTTTTTAATTCAAGACATTAATTTCCTTGCTGACAGATGTATATGACGTACCATCATGCGTTCACTTCATGTAGCGAGTTCAAAGAGCGCATGTCCAACTTTGCCGTTCTCCCCGCTTCGGGAAGTTTGTTCCAGCCGGATGTCGGGCTATTGTTATGTCCTTGCGAGACCCCAGTGCTTGTTGGGTGTGGCGGATATATGCGGTGGGGCCCATAGTTCACCCCCACTCGCCCACATCAAGGTCAACCATGTAGAGCATGTGGAAATACGATATATGAAATCGGAAACACGTGTCCTTAACAGAAATGTGGGTCTGTAACAACAAGACTCGCACTGGGCGTACGTTTTCTTCTGAAATATATTGCTTCCCATGCCGTCGGATATTGATGGATGAATCAATACTAATTTTATTGCTCCTGTAATTACTTTACGTCTGCCTATTCTAGTGTATCCTTGTTCAACAATTATCTGATTTTTACGTTTGTCATTTATTAAACAGCCCTGTCAGTACCCTAGAATATAACGTTGAATGATTTCGAAACAATGTGAAAAGTGGACGGTTACAGTCTAATTTAAGTATGGTGTGGAGGAACTAAGCAAAACCACGGAAACTTCGGTCACAATAGCAAGTGACCACACCGAGATTCAAACTGGTCCCCTCCTGAATACGGTTTAAAAGCGTTACCGCTATGCCAACCCGCTCGGCTCTTTCAACCTGTTTTGGATAATGTATTCGGTGACAGTACATCATTTCTCGCTCACGTTTATTTAACATGACGTCACAGGGAGGGGAAGAGTAAACAGTTATTAAAAGCGTAGGTGGCCATTTTACATGTTTCGATAACGAGAAAAGAATCCGTCACTCTTCAACACAAAACTTTAGGCAGTAGATAACAAAACAAAAAGAAAGTCAACAGTTATTTGTCTCAAAAGAGATTGCGCGTGGTATAAAAGATGATTTAACTGTCAACTCTTAATTAAAGTTTAGGTGGAGCTATGAAATATGTGACCGGTACAATGGAACCAGTTCCAAAACAAGCCTTACCCATATATGTATACATATTGTGGCATAATTGTTCAGAGGAAGAACTGTGGAGCCAGAGAAACAGCCGTTGCTAGCGAACGG
>NW_019771511.1:0-1279 GCF_002891405.2 Cryptotermes secundus | reverse complement strand
GCTACCGTGACCGGTGTTATAACCATTACTGAATATTATGAAATAGCTTGAGCAAGAGTTACAGGAATCAAGTAAATGTAACTGAAGGTAAGTTCTGCAGCTTTGTAAGGACTTGCCACTATTTATAATTTCAGTTCTAATATGCAGCTATAATTGTGATCAAGCTCTCAGCTCTACTCTTGCCATTTAATTCAATGATATGCAAATATGAAATATACAGTGAAATTGAAAAATTGAAATAGTATCAGAAATTCTCATTGTTTAAATGATGTTCAATCAAATTCTATAGTTATCTGAACACAGTTCAGGAGTTCAGACTAGTAACAATTCCATTATCTATAAGAGAAAATCACTTAGCACATTCTACAAGGAAAAATTAGATATTATGCAATGAATCACAAATACATATCATCATCCACTTCTTCTAGCATATGCATACAGTAGGACGAAATGGCCAGCGACCATTAACACAAAAACATAATAATTACCGTCATCATTTGAGGAATATCTCAATGGCATTTCACTGCTATCCAGTTTTGTATCATTAGCTTGCATCTTCACTTCTAAATCTTGTTCTGCTTTGCTTCCATCCATATTGCGGTACAATATTATTCACTTCAAGTACTATGGAACACTGTGGTTGAGTTGTAAGTGCTACTGCTTCACGCCTGGGAAGTTGTGGATTAGATTCTTCACCAAGAATCTTAACGCTACAATAAACATGAACATTATTTTATAGAACTGTCCTTCATCTTGAGCTTTTCAAACACATTTTAAAAGCTGAATTCGTTTCTGTCATCAAGTGCAAGAAAGGAAAGACTGCTATTCAGTTTGGCCCTTTATAAAGAATGGGTCTCAATTATGCCATCCTGCAAGAAGTTCTGGATACAGCGAATTAAGTACATATTCCGTCGATGTCAACTATCAGCAGGTGAGAACATAAAAACTTGTGTCATATTTACTGTTACATACAATAATCAAAAACATTTACACATAGCCTCAAGCTGATAGTGTTCATGATTTCTTATAATTGATCAGTGTGTCATTCTTTACAACTGAGGCAAAGATTTTCATCAGTACAATATCAAAAATAATAAACAAATCCGAAACGCTTCTAAATTATATTGACTTCGTTCGCCAGTTCCTTTTATTTTTCTCATTAAGACCTGCAGCATTTGAATCTGCAAAATAGTTGTTTATAAAACCGATTTATCATCACTTTTACATCTTATTTACTCAGTTTTAATTTTGTAATATTATGTACACTGAAAATGTAAAA
>NW_019771510.1:0-1274 GCF_002891405.2 Cryptotermes secundus | reverse complement strand
GGACAACGCAAACACAGAATAAACGCATACACACGCCAAACATCCTTGACTTGACTTGGATTCGAACCCACGATCCCAGCGTCCGAGAGAGCGAATACAGTTCATACCTTACACTGCGCGGCGTGTGACCGGCGTATGAATGTTTAATATGCAATAAATCCAATCATTCTAATCAAAAACCTGTCTTACTAGTCACGCTTACACGTGACGGCATTGTGTTACTGCAGTTTATGGCTTCAGTTTGGACTCTGATCATCCTGATCTTAGCTCACCCGGGAAATGGTTGTGTTCTGTGAGAGCATCCAGCGGACCGTGCTTCTGTTCTTTTTCTGCCTTCCAATGAAGGACTGACAGGCCTATTCCGGCTTGAATCTAGAGTTCATAGTTCTGAAAGTTATGTATAAACCTTCTACTTTGTGTTTCCGAAGCTAGTTAAGATAGCAGGCACGGAGTTCATATAGCTTAGCGCAGGATCTGACAACGATTAGGTCTGATATTCCTGATAAGGTGCAGTGTGAGAATTCATGTGAAAAAGGAATTTGACAAGTTTCTAATAGCCCGTAGGAACGGCGAGGAAAATAAGAGATGATAAGAGATCTGCGTGAGGTTTCAGAATCTCACGTGCATAACTGTGAAGTTTGCGCTCTTCTGAAGTGTGACTCCTTGTGGTCTCCGCGTTTTCAAAGAAAGGTGAAGTCCCAAAGAGTACACGTTCTTCCGCAAGTCGGGAAATATCTGCCACAATACACTACATCGTACCTCCTGGGACAGTGGTCTTTAAAAATTCGAGTATGTCTGTTTGATGTCAGTGATTGTGCAGGAAAATTACAACTCGAATTCACTGCACTGCAGTCGGGCTAAACTTTAATCATGAAGCTTTAATTATGTATTATGTTCATTTACAAGGATCTCGGTTCTCTGACTTACGTAAGATACCGCGGAATGTGGTAAGTATACTTTATAACATACGAGTATATACACCTGAACACAAGATATTTTTATCACTTATGAAGCAAAACAAATCGAAGTTATGTTCAAGACTCTCAATGTGCTGTTACATAATATGTTGCGTATTGGCATTGAGAATTGGTACCAAATGTCAACTGGGGGCAAGAGATGGCTCAAGTTTCACAAGAATAAAGTGAGTTTGGGTTAGTTTTATTGTAATTTTCAGTTTTGTAGAGAGGTATTTGAATGCCTCGGTCCTTGTAAAAAAGGTAAAGATATCACTGTAACAGGCCGTGGAGGCCCATATGGTTATGAGACGTCGAGGC
>NW_019771509.1:0-1276 GCF_002891405.2 Cryptotermes secundus | reverse complement strand
TCCTGTTCTTGCCAGCTGATCTGCCGTTTCATTACCAACAATACTCTCACGACCTGGCGCCCATGTCAGTTGAACTCTTGTTATGTTCGACCAGTTGTATGAGGGACTGAGGACAGTCCCAGACCAGTTTCCAGGTGATCTGGTAGTATGCCAATATACACTGATGCACCACAATTTGCTTCTTCCACAGGAAAATACGTGCCGGCGTTTGCTTACACAATACATCAGAACAATCCCACAGCGGAACTGAAGATTAACTTGCACGGTAAGCAGGCATTTTGCGGAAATGAATTCATACACCTGGCTGGAATCACAGAGAGGTGTATATTCATTGTTCCATCACCTAGTAGCATGTGCTGCATACTCAATAAAACCAGAGCGAGGAGGTATCACAAATCCTGTCACATTACAGGGATAGCAGTCGGCAACGGGTTCACCGACCCTATCACCATCCTGGATTACAGTCACTTCTTGTACCAGCTAGGCTTGGTGGATACCAACACGTATAATGAAATGAAGGATATTGAAAAAAGCGGAAAAACAGCCATCCAAGAAGGCAGACTCGTCGACGCGTTTTGGGTGTGTACAACAGTTTCTACAGTTAAACGAAACATTAGTAACCACGCCAGTTGTGCTTCTCTGGAGCCCGCACCACAGTTTATGGTGTTATCCGCCATCTGTAACTAACTCCATGAACTTACTGAACCGTCAAGACCAACGCTGGAACCTAATCCAAGACGACTAAAACTTCATACAAAATTTCTCTAAGATAAATTTTAATATTATCCTTCAATTTACTTCTACGCGTTCCAAATGATTTCTTACCTTGAGGGCTTTCAATCAAAATTTTATATGCGCTTGGTTTCCTTGTGCGTGCTAAATGCCCCTCCATTCAGAACCTTCTTATGTACTCACAGCTGAGGATCAGCAGGGACTGCGACGGTTCTCTTAGTGTCTAATTTCCTCCGCTACTCTGATACTTCTTCAGGGTTTGTTACTTCATTTCTCGCTTCTCCTTAGCGCTTTGTTCTTAAATAACCTCGAAATGTATACATTCATCAGGTTGAGAGACCAAGTTTGACCCCTGCAAAAAGCAGGAAGCAAAACTACACTTCTTTTGTATATTTTTAGATAAGAGATAATCATTTTAAATAACGCCGAAGACAATTCAACAGATGTCACTAGTATTCATTTATATTATATTCGCAAAATGCCTGATATTATAAGCGTGGGGGGGGGGGATACGCGACTTATTCTAGAGGGATTTAGCAGTTTT
>NW_019771508.1:0-1271 GCF_002891405.2 Cryptotermes secundus | reverse complement strand
GTGTGTGAATTAGCGATAGCGCTATAGTTACTTGTAGTTGCTGGAAGTGTTCAATAAATCTAATTACCAATAGAAAACTCGTCTATAGTCACAACCAATCACGTTACACTATGCATACTTCTGTGGCGTGTCCATAGTGGCACCAAAAGTAAAAAGCATACGGAATCAGTTAACTCTAAGAGCAAGGTAAAACTGTCCCTGTGCTTAACTAGTCACGCAATGCGCCAAGAAGATATATCGAGGAGTGGAGGTATAGATCCACCTTTCTTGACCTCGGCACAAGATGGACAGCGGTTAACTTCACGCTTTGGCCGCTTTACCCTGGTACCCATTCGATAGGAGGATTAGTGGGCCCCAGATTCGGTCTGTAACTTGTGCAGAAGATAGAAATCTTGCACTGCCCGGAATCGGACCTGGGCAGTCGAACCAGTAGTCCGTCGCTTTACCGACTGAGCTATACAACTGCAAATGTTTCAGTTCCATAAACTTATGAAGTGAAGGGTCCACCAAGAAAAGATTGGCGCTGAACTTAAGAAAAAGCACCTAAAACTGATATACGTGGTAAAAGCACTCCGGGACATGCTTCCGTTTATACCCTGGCGGTGTAAGTGACCACTGGAGGCTCGCCACCCATGTGGTGCATTTATGAAGCAACGTAAAGCTAACTTCGGCCCCAGAACTCGAGCCACCTTGTCCTTCAGAGGGTCACCTTTAATCACGGGTAGTCCTTTGCAAGTTAATTCTGTATTTTAGCGTCATATTATGTGTACAATTTCATTCAGTTTCATTCTCATAATTCTATGATAACTGCACGGTTTCAACAATTACGACATGCATTGACCACTTTTCTTTGCCAACATCATGTATTTACACTGTCACTCCCAACTGTCACTGCTATTCCCCTTCCGTTATCAAATGTCCAGCATTCTGGAAGTTCGTCTTGTTGTTTATACGTACAATGCACGTTTCTTTAGTTGCAGAATTAAACTGTATTGTAAAGTATATAAAAGCATGTGTTATTTTTGATATGTCTTTCTATTTCTGTAAGTTCTGCCTCAAAAAATCTCTAAATCTACCTAAAGAATTATTTCTTATAAAGAAATGAAAATAGATAGGGTAATCTGTACTTGGAAAATATGGAACACTTAGACAGGAGGTGGATATTAATATGGTTTGAGAAACTATTAGAGAGAATATCAAATTTTATGCCAAACAGAGTCTAGGCCATTATGAATTGAAGAAGCATAAGCCATGGTTCGATGAAGGATGCT
>NW_019771507.1:0-1268 GCF_002891405.2 Cryptotermes secundus | reverse complement strand
GACTTTTCTACCTTGAAGATGGAGGCGATACGTTCCTCCGAATCTTCGGTTCACACAAGATCTACATGTCACCACATCCCAGAAGACGGCATTCTTCATAGTCTTCGCTCTGAAAACCTCAAATCCTACTTACAATATTCAACTTCTTTTTACGTAGTTTTTTGTGCAATATAAAAATCAACATGGCGGCCGTGCGAAATTTTCTTTCAGCTTTCGGTTTGATGGCGTTGAGTGCGAGACCAATGGAGCTAGGCATGTGATAAACGTTAACTACAAATCATGTGTGAAACGCTGTACGTCAACAGCCACAAACATGACGAAGACGGGAAACTTATGTTCTAATACATTTAAAGTAAACATAATCTGTGCTTACATGACAAGTTCTTCACAAAAATAAAATAGCAGTAACAGCTTTGTACGACTAGAAATCTATGTAATAAGAAAATATGATTACGAATTCTGCTTGGAACTCTTCTTGTTTATCGATGCTTTTCCAACAGCTTAGGTTATATAAAGTACTAAGTTTAAACTGAAATGACGATTGTGAGCGATAAGCTGAAAAGGATGTGGTAGGAACAGGTAGAGGAAAAACCGATCATGATATCCGTTTTCCGAGATTCGAAACAGCGACCTCGCAAGTGTTAACTGCGACCTTCGGTTGAATAACTGTAACAGTACACAGTCGATTAACCAAATAAGTTACCCTCTTCGAGATCACTGCACGATATATGTAATATTGGACAGCAGTCACCAGGGTAACAGTGTCTCCAAGATGAAGTGGACTCACCGTTAGGCGAGCTTACGTGAACAGGCAGTTCTTGGGAAAATCATCTGAGACATCAAACCAGGAAATTATATTTGTTACTGGTCTGACATATCAGCCACACAGCGGACATCAGTCTGAAGCAAATCGGCAGACTATGCATCTATTGCTAATTCCCGTTAACGTGCAAATTCTTTATTTATTTAACGACACCTTTATCAACTCTACTGGTTATACAGCTAATTCTGAACTGGAAAGAATGTAGGGGCAATGGTCGTGGATTGTTGTAAGATACTAATCCCAGCATTTGCATGGAGACACGAAAAACGTCGGCAAAATAAACAGTCACCGAACTGAGAATTTAAATCCAATCCTCCTAAATAAGCACATATGGTAACCATTACATTGTGGTGGTTTTGTTGTCAATTTGGAGCATATTGTACTGGGTTTGGGAAAATCCTTGAGTGATATGGCTAAGCTGGTAGTGGTTCCCGTCTCAATTCAT
>NW_019771506.1:0-1272 GCF_002891405.2 Cryptotermes secundus | reverse complement strand
GTTCTTTCCGCAGTGACAGCATTTTCGTTGTGCCAGTTGTGGTTTATCACCCTGTGATTTTAAGTGTGTTAGTGCTGTTGTAAATAGAAAATATGTTATAAAGTGGATGAAATATGTTCATTACGTTTTTACACACTAATTTACCTTCGTACGCTATAATCAGATCGATGCCTATTATTACGGCATGCAGTGTGCCATAATTTTATCCATGTAGAAGCTTTCAGGTTTAATTACACAGCCAGGGTTCGAGAGCGCTTTGTGTTTGTTCTATATTTGGACGCATGTATGGACGGGAGGTGATAGTCTGGGTGAGTACTATTGTGATACAGCCGCAGTGCGCTCAATCATTATTACACCTATGGTACTTCACGTTCACAGACATAGCTTCGTTAACGAACCGATGGCTCTTTTGTTTGGTTGGTATCTGAGAAACTAGGTGTTACGATACCAGATGCCTGTAGTAACATACTGGCTGAGCATGCAGCTTTATGGGGAAGATAACGGATGTCGTTGTGCCTCCGTCGAACCAGTTGACGGAATTTCCCGACAATTTGTGTGAACGTCACCCTTTCTCCTTTGTACTGCTAATATTCTCACTTGTTTGCTCCTTGGCTTCAAATTCCTCTGAGAATCTCCTTTGCAAGAGATGATTTCAGCGCTCGTAAACTTGGCACATTCTAAGTACCAAATGAGAACTCGTTACCCTTGCAGCCATTCCTACATATCCGCTATCCGTCATTATGGTTCGTAATATGTATTGTTTTCAGAGGAAATATTGTTGCCCTCACGCCCAGCCCCCAACCTGGAGGTCTATGGTAGTGTCCCTCGTGACGAAGCCCACCTTCCTATGAGTCTCTCTTGGATGATCCCAACAGAATGTTACAGTACGGCGTTATAGCTGGACCCAGAATACTTTCCACCACGTTTAGGTTATAGCCATGAGGAAGGCTTATAATATCTTAACATCAGTAATGCCAACACAGCGCCGATATGTTTTGCAGAAAGCTAAACAAAAGCATGATGGCAACTTGAAACATCTATTCTACAGAGACTGAAACGAATACGATAAGCTGCCCTCATTAGATTTTCACAGAACTTCTATGTTCTCTTCCTGCTAGTCTTCTATCAATATACGTAGTTCGGCATTTCAGACATATCTGTTTCAATTCTGTAATCTTCTCTATCCATGGAAGAAGTGATCTTCAAGTGATTTCTTGTAGCTCATGGACCTCAGTGTTCATTCCTTGCTTTCAGAAGTCCACTGGTGCAGAT
>NW_019771505.1:0-1271 GCF_002891405.2 Cryptotermes secundus | reverse complement strand
GTGTGCATGTAGGGATAATTTTGATTTTTCAAGCAGACCTTGTGTCAAGTTATATTTGCGCTCTTTAATGTGTGCTTCTAAAGGTCTGTTTGTTTCTCCAATGTAACATCGGCAACAATCACATGGGATATTGTCCGCTGGGCATCTCTAACTGGTCCATTTTCATCAGTGTCCCACAATGTATGTTTGGTTTCAAAAATGGTCCTGGCATTGAAACGGTTTGCAATGCATCTGAAATTCTTGGAGACACCCTTAATATATGTGTTAGTGACAGTACCCTGGTGTACTGTATCTGAAGGAGGATGGTTGCTTCTCAACGGATTTCTGGTATACTTTCGTGGCCAATTCAGGTCCCCTCTTTATGACCAAAGGTCCAAGAACAGAAAGGTATCATTAGCTTCATTTTCCATTGTGAATTTGATGGTAGGTCTAACCCTATTCAGATATTGAAGAAATTGCTGCAATCTTGTTGGTCCATGTGGCCAAATCACGAAGTGTCGTCAACATATCTGAGCCACTTAGGAGGTTTGTGATCTGCTGTATCCATGCTACTTTCTCAAAGTGTTCCATAAATATATTACTGACCACTCGGAATAACGAGTTTTCCATTGCCATACGCTCTTTTTGCTGACTGAATTTATCCTTAAACTGAAAGTATGCAGTTGTTAAAGAGACGTCAAGCAATTCCATTATGTCTTCAACTTGTAAAGGTGATCATTCTGGGAAAGAAGGATCCACATTCAATCTATTTCTTATGACCTGTAAGACTTCTTCCACTGGTATGGTGGTGAATAGACTGGCATCAAAACTTATAAGGTAGTCTTTATTTTGAAGGTTGATATCCTGTATTAATTTTATGAAGTGTTCTAGGTTCTTCATGGAGTCTGTATAGCCAAATAGATGACCCTGGATCTTATTAAGAAAATCTGCTAGGGCAAGAGTCAACAGTGCTAACTAATGGGCTAAGGGGGATGTCAGGATCTTCACCTAGTATGTGGACTCGCTCAACACTAATGTGCAGTTTCCTCTTTCACCCTGTAGAATTCTTATTTCCTTGTTATCTTTTAGAGTTTTCAATGCCATAGATTTATAACTTCAGACGTGCATTACAGTGTCTCTGCTGAAAAATCACGACATCGCTGGAATTCACATTCTGAAAGTACTTTTTGTACTGTTATTACACTGCTCTGAATTGTTTCATGTGATTCAAACTGCAGCCTTTTTGAGAAGTTGTTAGTCCCACAGGTCAGACACAAGTGTACAATGGATGT
>NW_019771504.1:0-1271 GCF_002891405.2 Cryptotermes secundus | reverse complement strand
TTCACGTGACCCCCACTTCCCGTTGCGCCATCCACGTCACAATAACTTTACTAGAAGGAGTTGTCACTTCCCAGCACCTCTGAATTGTCCCCCCTTATAACTTTCACCTTCCTGTCTACCTCTGTCACACTTCGCACGGCCTACGTGGAGCGGAGTACATGCAGGAGGGTGCACGAAATGTGCGTACGGGTTTCGAGACAGCTGTACGTGTATGAGCATGGTACCATGATATCTGAATTCTACATTTCGATGGCTAACAATGATCCAGTTTTCCCAATTATCTTCTAAAATTAACCTCAATAGGTAATCAACGCATTCCGTTTGTTTGGAATCGCTGCCCGTTGTTTGTATTGACCAGGCAACGACCGCCGTTTAGAGCATTAAACTGGGAAGCCTTGAGCAAACAGACCGGCTATTGGTTCGTTTTGTGTTCAGCTCGATCAGCAATAAAAAGCTTCGCGAATAATTAAACTTTTATATCTGTGTAGATGGGAGCACTGACCGAAATTCCATGATAATTTGTTACTTTGCTTCGGTACAGTGTGGAAGGGGAATTCGGTCATCCTATGGCGGTCCGGGCGGTTCGATGTGATGTTCGCGTGACACGACCCTCCACTGTGCCGGCGCTGTGGCGATTCGCATGAAGTTGGCCACGTCTTCCTCGAACTATCAAGATTAGAGTATATTTGAAGATTACCGTCTTCTGAGATGTGACGTGGTATATAGTCTTGTAGATCGTTACCAGCGTTTCGGTAGAATCTACTGCCACAATCTTCATGGTAGAATTATTTGAGCGTGGATAAGTGGGTCGAATATAGGAGAGAGGCTACTCTCACACGGGCCCATAAGAACATAAAAGGTAGAGTTGTCCTTTTGCTTTTTTAATTAAACACCGTGCCACGGGGAAGTGTAGGTACGGTCCACCCATTCTTAACGTCGGAAGGGAGGGAGGGTCGTTTTCACCCCCTACCCCTTTACCTCTGATGAAAACCTCCCGGTTCCAATTGAATGCGAGCATATGTGGACACAGGAGAAGAGAAATACAGGGTTACTATAAATGATTCATTCCATTTGGAAACACTATATTTTCAAAATTATTACACATACAAATATAATTGATACATGAAAAGAACAGCAAACTCACCAAGTTTTCATCACGATACAACAGTTGGCAGCCTGACTGCAGTGTCGTACAAAATGGCGACGAAGCTGGAAAAGAGTTTCTTTGTTGGAATATGCGAGATGTTCGTCTGTTACTGCAGTGCAGCGTG
>NW_019771503.1:0-1248 GCF_002891405.2 Cryptotermes secundus | reverse complement strand
AGGCCTAGGCCCACTGGGGCTGTAGTGCCAAGGAAAAATAATAATGACAACCGATCACTTAAAGACGCGAGAAGAAAACACTCAAGTAATTTCAGATGTGTGGGCTGTAACTCAGACATCATACATCGAAGGTGATTGGTCCAGAGCAGTACTGGTATCCAGCCAAGTCTCTCTTATGCAAGAAATTACTGCAGAATTTGAATTTCTTTGGAATACAATTATAAAAACTACCCCTCATTCCAGTCTACTTCGATCTATTCAGACCTCAAACTGAGCACAGTGTCCCATTAAATTCAGCTTTAATTTGAAAACAGATCTCAAGAGACCTACTCCAAGGCTCGTGTTTTCGCAATTTGACACTATATCTATAGTGACTAGCATCGAAGCACGGATGACATACGCACCCAGTTATGTCTTATCTCGCAAAGGAAGGTTCCATTTTTAACCTAGATTATTGAAAATACTCTACGGTCAAATCCCATTAACTAAAGGACCGTATACGTAGAGCAGAAAGAGCTAATACGAGTGTATTTCTCTAATACTCTTTGTTTATATTTCAAATAAAATGACATTACATGTTTTGTTTAAAATTAATGCAGTTATTTTTATGGTTGGGTTTAATTTCGTGTTTCGGACCGAAACGCTTGGGCAACTTCTTATTTTTATAACGTGTGACATAATTTGAAATTCATTGCGTCGGATTTATTGGACCTACTTTTTCTTCAGAGACTTTCGTGGATATCGGACTATACAAATGTAGTTGGAGTAATGCATACAGAGAAGCTTTCCATTGTTCCTTATTTTATGATATATTTTATTTTAGAATAAAGTTGACATATGTTGTTTCCCTCTCTGAATGGGAGGTTGTGGATTATGGTAAGCAAATGCGAGTATTCTCTCAGTACATAAAACCAGACGAATCATTTGAATAAAGTAGATTTCATTCTTATTTCTTTAAGTGCATGTAGAGAGGAAGACTGAAAAATCATCTGAGAGTATCTGTCATTTTATCGTCATAAATACATACAACATTTACGGATTGCATCCTGTTGTGTATATAATATTGACCTCGTGTCATAACCGCCGACACAACAAATATAGCGGGGATATCTTCAATGAAGACAACAGATGTTGGTATATCTTACTTATTTAATGTAGGCTTACATGAGCTTAATATAAACTTATATTAAATAAGTATGGTCCCGCCATAGCTCAAGCGGATAGTCGCTGGCTTCTCACCGCGGCGGC
>NW_019771502.1:0-1270 GCF_002891405.2 Cryptotermes secundus | reverse complement strand
TCTGCACACAGAACAACACAAACACCGGATAAACGCACACAGACATCAACGCCTTGAATGCGGTTCGAAACCAGGATCCCAGTGTTAGAGCCAGCGAGGACAGTTCATGCCTCAGGCCGCGCGGCTACCGTGGCCGGCTCAAGCACATATTGGGCATCAACACATAAGTAGCCAGTAAGTCGGTTGAAGTGGTAACGCTTCTGGTTTGTATCCAGGGGGTGCTCGGTTCGAGTATCGGTCTGGACACCTAACGTGACTGAAGATTATCATGTTTTCATGTCGCCCTAAGGAAATACTGGAATGCTGCCTTAAATGTGACCATCACCTCTTCATGAGCATCCTTTTCAAATCCTTAATTACGATCTTCATTGTCACGTGTTTGGGTGACTAAAGACTGGGTTCGGATTCGTAATTGGGTTTATTAACAATGTACAAGTCGTAACTACAAATAATTATTACGCGTTTGCTGATTTACACAATTAACAATCACTCCACACTGAATCTTCTCTGTCTATTTCAACTAGTCTTCACTGTCCGCTTCCTGGCAACGGATTTATAACAAGGGAACTGTAATAATCTTACTAAATGACACATTCCCAATCATACTGCACTATAGCACATATAATGTCTTCAGTTCACAAGTTAACTTTTCTTCAAATGCGAACTTCCAATGGCTGTCTCCTACGAGAACCGGGAACTGTATCTCCGATGGTCTTTAAGATAACTCCTCTACACGGACCCCACGGAAAACACCGCCTCCTATTGTTGTGCAAACATGTTAACCGCTGCGTTGCCTGGCAACGTGCTTTTGTTCGGCTCGGATCGCATAGAAAACACAGTTTCCCTTCTATTGTCACTGTTTATTTACCGAGACGTTGCTCAGCAACACGTTGATCGAATCGTTTACAATAGCTTTTGACGCCATATAATCCAAATTATTGGCAGCGTAAACAATATTTTATTTAACACATGGAATTTAATGCTATTGAAATTAACTTACGTAAATTATCTTTTCTCTACAAACATTAAAACATCTTGAAGCTCATAGAGTTCTGAAACGGATCTACAGTTCTTGTCTGCGGCCATATCTTCACGCAGAATATCTCATATTCCTTTTTATTATTTTTTTAGAAAATCCACACGCAATCATTGCAAAGTTAGATTACGATGCAAGAATTTAGCTCTATCATCTTGTATATTAAAAAGTTCATAGCAATTTTATTGCTTTTTGGACGCATTTCCCCACCCCTGAACTGTATATTCCACGTTA
>NW_019771501.1:0-1270 GCF_002891405.2 Cryptotermes secundus | reverse complement strand
TGACTGTTACATGTCTTGATGCATGCCGGTGTACGGCCTACCTAACGTAAAGCTACTTCGTACAAGTAATTATTGATAAGCCGGTGGTTATGTCGTCAAGAAATTCCATAAATTTGTGGAACTCGAAGTTTCGTTAGCGGGTTCACAAATCCCCACTTCGGTCCGCATTGTGAAGCAACTGTATCCATACATCTATCCCTAGATCTCCCAAGTTGTTCCTTCCAAAATAATCTTGTGAGCAAGATTTTATATATGGCAAAGTTCTATATTCCCGTTGTGAGTATGAAAAATATTGTGGCGTTGGGTGTGACTCTGTTAATTCTGGTAGGTGATCACCAACGTTACAAAAGAGTCATAATCTAGGAAACGGTGTTCTCCTATACATTTTTCTCTGAATTCATGCTGCATATCTTCTCTCTTCTTTATTTAAACTCCGTAAACATATCACACGAAGGGCAGAAATTATTTAATTTCCTCCGTTTTAATGTTTCTTCCTGTAAGACTGCCACGTTATGACAAAGGCCAGGGTTTGAAGAATCAGTCAATTTCTCAAACACTCCAAGCTGTGTGCTATCACTGCATGGTTCTCAAGAAGAACTTGCCCCTCATATATTCATGAGGGGGGCTAACAGGCAATAGCGGGTCAGAAAGGAGAACGTGACTCCATTTTTCAAAACCCTAACCACTGAAAGACAGAATCTATATAAGACTCCATGCTAAATGACAGGCTGGCGTACGAATGGATGATCCCATCAGACAGTGTGAAAGAACACATTGTAGCTGTATAATTCCGCCATCCTGCACAGAGACGTTTTGACAAACCGTTGTCTGTCACCCTACGTAGAGAGTGAGGAAGAAAAAAACGGGTGGAGTGTATTTCCATGACCGCATGGACTGGTTTAAAGCGAAAGGTGGGAGATCTTTGCGACAGGTACAAACAAATGATGGCAGAGGGACACATAATTAAGGGCACTGCAAATTTATGATTGCGCTTCTCATTTTGTTTAATTTTAGACTACTGCAAGGAATGATGTTCCATTGTTAGAGTTCCTGTGAAAATTCACAGAAAAGAAGAATGAAGGAGGTTTTAACCAGAAGAGCCTGCCTTTGATTGCTATATCGAGATAATTTCCAATGCACGATAATATAGCTCATACTCTTAATTTAATTAAAATTATCATCTACCATGTACTTGAAAACGATAAGGGAGAAGGTCATCTACAATATATGTATAAAGAATTCAAGCACAAGTCATAGCCCTTATTTTTTT
>NW_019771500.1:0-1270 GCF_002891405.2 Cryptotermes secundus | reverse complement strand
AATGAAATACTGAGAAACTCTCGTGTAGCAGAGCGACTGGTGGCTTATCAAAGAAAACTCACTTCTACGGAGTCAATTTGTTAGTGTGTTGCATATCCTCGCGACTACAAGAATCTTGCTGCAGTGTTGCGCATAAAACGGTTTTGAGTTACACCATCAGTATATTAGTATTACAAGATGTCTTCCTTAAACAAAGGTTTCCTTTCTCCTGGCTGTCACTTATCATTAAACGTCCTGGCATCCACGAGACCTCAGATCTGAATTATTTATTGCAGATATTCTTCAACGTGTTTTGTTCATGCAGCCATTTCAAGAGAATGAGATTTACTGTTTTGGTTTCCAAGACAAGGCTCAACGGGCAGATTCCTCGTCATACGGAAGTGATCACTGTGAAGAATGAAGTTTGCATTATTTAACCTTCAGGAATGAAAAATTTTGTAGGTGTGAGAGTTGTCTTCGTTATCATGCAATTTCGTGTTACCGAAGCAACGAACTGTACAACATTAAGACGTCGTACGAGTAAATCACAAACGAGGAAGCAGTTTCTTGTTTCTGTGTATCGTGTCAACTCTCTGAATATTTAAAATATTTTGAAATGTATATTTAAAATGATATACTATATTGTCACATGATAGAGTGTGACTATAGACAGGATTTGAATCGGTAATTGGATTTACTGAATTCTTACAGATCCTTGACTACAAGTTATTTTGCCCGTTTCACTAATTCACACACCTTACAGTTCACTGCAGCACACACTTAGGTCTTCTCAGTCTGCTGTCTTTACGAGCTGTTGCCTGGTAATAGCTTCCAACGGTGTACACTCTCCTTACTCTGGGTTCCCGAGCTATTCGCAGCCTCAGCTTCTAACAGCAACAGTTCAGAACGTCTGAACGGCACTAACTCCACTATTATTCCTGCTTACACCTCGGCACGGACCGCACAGAAAACGTCATATTATTGCTGTTCAATTGTTGCCGTGGAAACATGCTTATTTGCATAGCCCTTATTTAGACGCATTTGTTGTATAGCTGCTTCTTTCTCGGTCGTTGCCTAGCAACGCGTCTACATGCCAGAATATAAAGAAGAAGGCATACGATTGTCTATTTTTGCGTGTAATTCATGGGGAATGGGTTTAATCGTCGGCCTCGACGTATCTATTGATAACATGTAAAACTTGGAAGGAGTGCGGGGAAAAGAAGGGAAGATTTTAATATTAAATTTAGTATAACAAATGATGAAACTTGAAGATGAGTTCTCAACGGGTGTT
>NW_019771499.1:0-1269 GCF_002891405.2 Cryptotermes secundus | reverse complement strand
TGTAATGTACCCCAGTCAGAACATTTTAGAAACACGATAATTAATTTGAATGTGTTTACATTGAAAACTTTAGGATGAGCAATTGCACCTATTCTGTGCGAGCCAGAGGCTATAGTATGTGGAATGTGGGACATCCTGCAAGAACTTGCCCTTGGGTTGTGACGGCCTGGGTCTAGACTGTAACATCGACTTTCAGGACTTGGCGTCGCGCAAGTTGAAGAGAAGTTTCGGCGGTACTGTGTGCACCGCAGACAGGTATTTTCAGCCTGGAAATTCAACACATGTTTCTCCTTATCCAAGAAAGCCGACGGTGCAATCATGAAAAGGTTTAACGGTATCATATAACGGGAATTGGTGAGGATTCGTGTAAAGTTTTCAATGTGCTCCAATAAGTACAGGACTATGGGAACTATCCTTGGGAAGAATATAATTTCTGGTGAATTTTCGCATATTCTTCTTCTTGAAATATGAGTTTCGTAAAGTGATGAAGTTTTGAAAAGAGTGACCCAACCAAACTGTCAAAAATATTTCACTCTTTAAGAATCATCGCTAATTTTAAGCTAAAACAAACAAACTGTGCTCCATGGGAAACTACTTAACCTTTTAAAGAGCAGTTATTACTACATGCACTTCATTTAACGTTACAGAACTCCTCATTTTTCCCACACTCGTAGTTTCTTGTGATGCGCAGAATAAACATCGATTTTCCTGAACAGTATTTATAGGGTTGTCTTTGTAATGGAGATACAGTTTTCAGCGAAGTAACTAAATTGTTTAAAAGTAATTTAGAATAAATTTAGGCTTTAGAGGTATCTTCCTTTAAATCATAGTAATTACTACATGTACTAGAAGTTTCAGCATTAAGATATCTCTTTAATTTTGCACACAGAGCACGTTTATTTGTTTCTCAGAAAAAGCAGCGATTACTTTCCTAACATCATTAGTCAGATCGTCTTCCTGCGACATCTCAATTCCTGTGCGGCATGAACTGTATTTTGAAGTATTCTTCAGATGAATTCCAGGCTACAAGTTTTAACCATTTTTAGTAAAAGTAAAGTGAGGCAAAGTTGTTCCTGTAGAATTTAGCAGCACGCTATTAAGGCTTAAGGGGCAGTGGAGATGTAGCTCCACAATTCTTGAACTTGGCCCTCTGATGGAGGCGAGTGATCAGCTTCATATTCCGGCCGCTTTACCCCTGAGTAAAGTGTGGGCCTTGGTGGAGCCCAGGGCCATTCTGAACGTTATTGATTGGTTTATACACAGTAGTTA
>NW_019771498.1:0-1266 GCF_002891405.2 Cryptotermes secundus | reverse complement strand
CACGGAGCGTAACAAATGGCTGACTGCATCGCGTCACACTGGGATGGTGGGAACAGCACGCAGCAGCAGCTGCAGCAGTCGGAAACAAAATGGGAGCCAGATCACTCCGCGCTGTGCAGCTGTCTGACTGTTGCCTAGCAACAATTCCACATACACGGATACACATTTCATTGTGGGATTTCATGTTGTCACATCGGTTGTTTCGAATGGTTTCTGTCTTTTGTGATGTAACTCCAAATAGTCTGTTCGAAGACAACCGACGTTTCGGAGGAACATGTCTCCTCCATCATCAAGGTTGAAGAGTAAAGAAAACAAGAAACCACCGTGTAGCAGAACGCAAGCATAACTTAAACCGAAATGTCCATTGACTTTTCATCGGACTACACGGCGGTATAATCCACGAGATATAAATCTTAACATGTAAAGTTTCCCTCTGTGCGTAACTAATTAAGTACTGCGCCATGAAGACTTATAAGGGAGTAGATGTATATATCCACTTATTCTTGACCTTGACATTAGTTGGTGAGTGGTCAGCTTCACGTTCCGGCCGCTTTAACGCCAGGAGAGAGCCCCCGTACCTATTGAAGAAGAGTGTGTATGTCCCCAAGAACGGGTCTAGACGAATTGGAGAAAAGGAAATTCTTTCCCCTGCTGGGACTCGAGCTCCTACTGCCCAGCCCACAGCCAGTAGCTATATCGACGACGCTCTACCGACTGTTACTTTTCATATATTGCATTCTTATTTCTATGAAGGAAATGCAAGGGCTCCATCTTTATCATAGCAAAGAGCCTCGCGAATTCTTAATCATGCCCTGCTTAATTTCTAAGCAAATACGTACGTTGAAACTCATTACGAACTGCGACCATGGAATGTTTTAAAGAAAGAGGCAGTTAAAGAGGGAACGTCGGGAAACAAAAATGAAGCACGCTTAATTAATTTTTAAATATGAATTTCGCGGCCGGCTCGTAAGGCTGACAACCATACCGCCATCTGTGAACCGATTGTCTAAAGAAAATGTGGGTGCCTCGACGGCTCACAACCCTATGGGCCTTCACGGCCTGTCACAGGGACAGCTTTACGTTTTATCTCAGTTGGCGCTCCGTCTTAAGTCACAAAATGTCTCTGCCCGCTCAAACATTGGGATCGTGGGTTAGAATCCCATTAGAGGCATGGATGTCTGTCGGTGTTTATTCTGTGTTTGTGTTGTTCTGTGTAAGTAGCGGACTTGCGGCGGGCTGATCCCCCGTCTAAGGAGTTCTACCAAC
>NW_019771497.1:0-1268 GCF_002891405.2 Cryptotermes secundus | reverse complement strand
TGGACTACGCCGTTCGTGCCACATGTTGCTCCAATAATATACTCCTTGTTTGGATTGCTGCTTAATATCTGATGAAGAATACAAGCTATACTCGTTATTACGTAATTTTCTGCTACATGCTTCTTGATGTGTTTTAGGTCCAGATGTACTCACCGTTGCATTCTGTTTCTAAATACCGTCAATCTCTATTCTTCTCTTAGTGCGACAGACAAAATTTCACACCCATACAAAAAAGCAGGTAAAATGATAGATCTGTATTTAGTCTTTGTGTATTTAGATCGAATATGAGCGACAGAAAGTTCTGAAATGAATTTCAGTGAGAATTCCCGAAATTTAATCTAATATTAAGTTCATCGTGAATGCAAGACTGATTTGTTATTAAGTTTTCTAATAAGTCTGTCTGAACTTTAGCAATTTTTGAGTTGAATTTTTAGTTATCCTTATATCATGACCTTATCCTGCTTTCTGAATGACCAGACATGGACATAAACTTATTTCTACCTACATGAAATTTGAGGTTATCATAGCGGTGGATTTGGGATGTGAATTTGTGTAGTATCTTCTACTCTGAAAATGGGATGTATTTTAACACTATATAATACTGAACGAAATTGAATAAGTAGAACCCGAGTTATTAGATAAAATAATGAAAAAAGAAATTGGGAATGCATTTGTAATATTTTTTAGATAGCTGTTTGGAACAGCTTTGCAAAAGAGAACACGGGATAATCAGACCCTGAACTACAAAACATACCTGATGACTCATAGGCCTATAGCTAGCTTCTAGCTACATTGGATCTGGCCCCTAGCAAATTGCAACGTCTGTTACCGTCTTCACGGATGAGGCACAAGTTTCGTGGTCCAACCCAACTGGATTTATTATTAGTTAATCCATCTCTTTAATTGGGTGTACAAAGTCTGTTCTTCTTTCCTGTCTGTAGTTTAATGTAGTTTCGTCATTTTGCTGTCTCTCATCTTTCAGAAGTCAGAGATCTTTAAAATGACATACATAGTTGCTCTCCGAATAAAAAGAGGTCGTTTATATATGTCTGAAGACATGGAAGAAACTGGAACGTGTAACTAGCTACAAAGTGGCTAATATTTATGCAAAGACGAATAGAAGAAGGAACATAACCGCATGTCTTATATTGTCCATGGAGAGAGGCTAGGTTCGCGAACTTTAAATAATTTAGCAAAGGGTTCAATTTGTATTAAGCATTGGAGAATAGAAGGGTTCTGAAAAAAGGGCTCTGATTCCAAGTAAGAAT
>NW_019771496.1:0-1268 GCF_002891405.2 Cryptotermes secundus | reverse complement strand
TACTCTGCTAGACAGCCAGCTTTACTGCCACTAGCACCAGCTAGCCTGCTACTGCAAGAGTTTCACCGACATCCCGCAGGCATGCTGACTCGCAGCCTGGGGCTGCTGCAAGGAAGAACGCTGACACTAACACTGGCTAGCCCACTGCAACGAGAGCTTCATCCAGCCTCCATCACGCACAAGCAGATTCTGACAAATGGCCCTTTACAGGGACAGCGATATCACCACTGTCACTAGCACAGCCTAGCCCACTACGAAGGGAGTTTTCACCGGTATTCATCAGGCATGCTCTGCTTCCTTGTTCATCTGTAATATTAATTCTAACAACAATAAACATCTGTTATAGTTTTACGTGGTTGTCTCTTCAAGCATCTACATCCCACACCTAGCTCTATTTGTAGGAACATTCTAGAGCTATCTCAGCATAAGATTGTACATATCTAGCTCTAACAGATCATCAGTTATCACTATCAATCCAAAAGCTAACTAATGATTTTAAGCAATGCTCATGTTGTTTTGCATTCTATTATTTTCTTCTTTTTTAGGAATAGCTGCATATTTTGTTAAGAACTACTGCCACACTAAATTTGAGAACCCTGTATTAATTGGTAGTACTGTCACTCCCACCTAGATCCACACAGTGCCATATTAGTATTACAAATGGTAAGAAATTTAAAAGTTACATAGGTTTGGTGGGCTCTGGTGGCATGATGCACATACAAAATGTCTACACACTGTTACATGCACCAAAATTTATTACAGGGAGACATAGTGAAGGAAATCATTGTATCATAACTTATGTTTCCTGGAAAGAGCTTACAATAATCACTTTATATGCTTTATTTCATACAATGAGACCAGCAGTAATTATATCAATAATTATGCAAATTTGTGATCCATCTGTGCAAAACTGGTCTGATATAACATTGACGTCTTGACCCATTGCCATGTTTGCAACTGTTAACTTATAAAAATGTGCTTCATATAAAGTCTGTAGGCATGTTTATGACCTAGCGCCTTACAAAATTTCTCATGCAGAATTCAAATAATTCATTACTTATCGTTACTGAACAGATAATTAAATATATACTTGGTATGAAAGCCATAATGTTTTTTAACATTCTACAAAAATATGACCTGACCAAAAGTTGCATACATTTTAAATATCTATTACCACACAGAATTTCAGGAACATATTCCAAGTGACACTAGTGTTGCTCACATTTCAGAAGTTCAAAAGGGCTGTAGTGTTGGTACCACTGAGGCCA
>NW_019771495.1:0-1268 GCF_002891405.2 Cryptotermes secundus | reverse complement strand
GGCCATTTAGACTACTGTGAGACCAGCCTTTGAACCTGCGCATGTACGTCTGCTACCTAGACTGCCATGAGGCTGGATTCTGCTGCTACCTAGCGATACACACAGGAACCCTATTACGTCCATTACATCTGCTTTACTTCAATTTGTGACCTGTTTACTGACTCTCCCACGTATGATTCGTTGTTTCCCACAGGCCTAATGCCGTGATGGGATGTACGTTCCTGAACGACAGAAGTGGGATAGCTCAGTCGGTATAGCGACGGGTTAGGTTTCTGGCAAGAGCAAGGGTTTTTCTCTTAGTGTCCACACTGGCTATGGAACCCACCCTATCCAATGGGTATCAAGGGCTCTTTCCGCGAGGGTAAATTGGCAGGTGCGTGAAGCTGGCTACTAACCGCCACCTATTGCCGAGATCATGAATGTTGCAGCTATACCTGCACTCCTCAACAACCTTACCTTCTACTTCTATTCGCGAACTAAACAAAAATAACCAAAATGTGTAGAATAATACAGTCTAATGCCCAGGGGCGCTCGACTCTCGGCTGAGACAGCGGCTAGCCTGACTGAGGACTTCCGTCCTGTTCCTCAGTTCCTCCAGGCAAATGCAGTTATATAACCTCGATTAGGATATGGCGGCTTCCAAGTTGCTTTATAATAGACCATCCAGAGTGATCCTACCACGCGACGTGGTACAGCCTATATACTGACAGCGTCGCAAATGAAATCGCAACAAGAAGTTGTGGGAAGAACTAATTGCCTACTTCCCTTTCACTTCCTACGGAGTATCTGATATGATAATTTTATAGGCTGTAGTGCTGATACTACTGATGAGAGAGATTTACGAGGGAGTGTCACTAAATAGGTCACAAATGGAAGTAAAATAACTGTAATCGACATAATAAGTTTCCTATATGCATCACTAGGTAGCAGCACAGTCCAGCTTCATGGCAGTGTAGGTAAGAGACCCGCATGCGCATGTTCAGAAGCTTGTTTCAGTATTCAAAATGGCGACCGTGCTTCAGGAATGTATTACCGAAGAGTATTCTGTTTTGCGCCTTTATGGACAAAAGGACTCAATGCAAAGGATATTCACAAAGACATTTTCTTGTTTACGGTGGAAAGGGTTTGTCGCTTAAAATAATTCATAGCAAGACTTTCGTTGATGAAGAAGAGGTTGAAATGGAGTTGCGGAAGTGACTGAGACAACAGTCAAAATTCTTCTGTGCTGGGGTTTTCGACGCACTGGTAAAGAGATGGGAAAAGCGTAT
>NW_019771494.1:0-1253 GCF_002891405.2 Cryptotermes secundus | reverse complement strand
GCGGTGGGAAGCTAGAGACTAACCGCTTGAGCTATGGCGCGGCCAAGAGAGATTTCGAGTAAATCTTATATTTGACAACGACCACTTCCTTTCCCATTCCTTTAATTCAATGAACATTACAACCCAAGCTATACAGTCTACTTTATTGACACTTGTTAAATGAACTATAAATGAACTGAAGACATTTCGGGCGATCAGCGGTGTCCGACATTTCAGAGATGTCTGCCTCCATGTTCATGTGACAAGTGTTGTGTTCTCATGTAGCATGTGGAGTGTCGCCGTAAAATCATACATAAATAAATTAGAACTGTGCCTCCCCCTTCAGTCGACATATCTCGACACCCTTGTACCCTTGGCTAGCCGAGTCTCTCCACCTGCTTTCACGATGGTACCTTCCTCGGCTTAGCCGGCCCTGACGATGGAAACTACACACAATCGCCTCGGAGCGGCGTCTGTGACATTACGAACAGGAAATGTGATACTCAGTGGGCGCACAACAGTAAACACGGCATGTCTGACTGACCAAATGTCAGCACTGACACTGTCAAACTTCCTGTCTAAGGGCGCAGGCGCTACACAAGCGCAGTGAGACTGCGTGTGCTACAGTGTAGATTAGCGGTAGTGTTAGAATTCTTTGTATGTAGTTACCAGATAAAACAGTTCAGTAACTCCGATTACCAATCCAATCCCCGTCTTTCGTCATTAACACGTGACAATGTGATATTTCATATTCACATCGATCATTAACATAAATACACAATCTTGAGAATCATTTACCACGCGATTTAAGTGGCGAACACGGTATGTAAGGTCATACAGGGGAAATTCCCGAAATTGTGCCAGTATATACGACACTGCAAAATTTCAAGAACATGGGACCTAAGTTTATTGCAACAACAAATATCCACACTATACAGCCTCCATATTGGCAGAGTCACTAAATCATTATTTTAAAAACAAGCAGGTACTACGATATGCGACGATATAATTAATATCTCAAAATTGTGTTCTATTTATTTTGCATCGCTGTATCAACTGCAGCGGACGACAAGCAGTTCAGTGATGAATAATGCTCAGTTGAGTAAGATGCACTTCAGGTACGGCTGTGTTTGGACGGACGGACCGAGAGAATACGAGATGAGCATTTCGCATCCGAGTCGGGCGGATAAGGAACGACAAGCTTGAGCTTGGTGCATGCAACATTCATCGCCTGGTTCCTTGAGAACCAAAAGTTTACGAAACGGACATATATA
>NW_019771493.1:0-1267 GCF_002891405.2 Cryptotermes secundus | reverse complement strand
AGTGTCTTCTATACAAGGAAGATTATCTTGTCTGTAGCCTATAGTAAGAAACGCAACTTCCAAAACTATGCATGCAACATTCGTTTCGGCAAACAGAATAAGTAAACTTCCGTCAATTTGTCGACCCGAGACTGCAAAGAGAAGACAAGAGACGTAACGACGACATAAAGGCAAGAGCTGCAGACAACTTTTATACATAAATAAGAAATATCGGGAAAACTGGAATGACATTTTCGGAAGAATAAAATCGGGGTATATCCTGAAATGCAAGCTGAACACTTGATTTCATGGGGAAGTTGGGGATTTCCGTAAACAAGATGGAGCTACCAGTTTTCTTAGGAGCTAGAACGGGCCAGAGGCATAAGCCATGAAGAAGAAGGGGAGTTGGAAGATGATAAAGAGTATCTCAGGGCTGTAAACGCATCTAAAACTGATAATCCATAAACTGCGAGTTATGCAGTGCATTCGTAATTGGAGAACATGGTTCAGTAACAGTACTCAATTTTCCCGAAGCTATTAGACTGAAATTTCATACTGTGATGTGTTAGGGCTACGGTGACTAATAATAATGGGTTCTAGATTTGATGATTGAGTTTATTGACACTTCTTTCCAATTACAGTCGAATATAACGACGTTTGTCTGACGAACCTCTATGAAGAATCTCCCACTAATCTCGGGTTGATCTCTACTTCTCGAACTCTCGAATCCACCGCCTTTCGTAACTTTCGCGCGGACCGAATAGAAGTCACCGCCTCAAAGGGTTTCATTTCTGTTCTTCATGATAGCGTTGTGTCTTAACCGGTTTAGTTTTCTATGTGTTACCCATTGCTACGCAACATCTTGTGTTCAGCAGCTTGTTACCTGGCAACAACTCGTTCGCTGTTATTTGCTGTAACGGGAATGTGATTTCAGATCCGTTGCTCGGCAATGGACGTCTGCTGCGACACCACCATTCCGACTTCCAGCCGTCATGTCACAATATGGTCTTCTCAGGTCCCTCATGAGTGCTACATGTTCATCCCATGTGATTTATCTTGGCTTATCACTCTAAGAACAGCAGGCGAGGAGAACAAATTAATGGAGTTATTTGAAAATGTTAATTTTTGTGATAATATCATAAGTCTAGCAGAAGTTTATCTATGTTTCAGAACAACGCAGTGCCTCAGTATTCAAGGTAGAAAAGTAAACCGAGCAAGCGAACTCGTATATAGCAAGCGGAGCATGATTCTGCTTACTTAATAACCTGTATGTTGTAAAACTCAGGTG
>NW_019771492.1:0-1267 GCF_002891405.2 Cryptotermes secundus | reverse complement strand
CCCTCAGTTGCATATATTATATAGCGTCGAATGACGGGATAACGAATTAAGAACTGATAAAGATTTGGAGGGAAGCAGTCGTTGCTTATTTCAAGGTACTAACCCTGCATTAGCCTAGAGGGGCTGAGGAAACCCACGAGAAATTTAAGTCAGGATTGTCGATATGAGAGCCGAGACTAGAACCAGTCACCTCCATAATTCAGAATAGACGCCGGCTCTATCAGAGAGGAATCTAGAGAAATCAACAGTTGTGACACAGAGATGTAATCTTTTGTTGAACTGTTGTTTGTTGTTGTTAATTATGATTGTGCTAATGGTTATTATGCTTTGCGTTTTAGGGGCCAATCACAGTGGTCGTGCGGTCTAAAGCATGAAATGTCTTCGCTGGTTTAAACATTGGGATCGTGAGTTGAATCCCACTCAAAACATGGATATCTGTGTTTGTGTTGTTCTGCGTGTAGGTAGTGGCCTTGCGACAAGACTGATTCCCCGTTTAAGGAGTCCTGCCAACTGTCTACAAGATCCATAGTTCCAGATTAATTTTGATGAGAAACAGGCTACAGGGCTTAATATGAAAGGAATAAGAAAATGAAAGGAGTTTTAGCATAACTTGTTTATTTTCTTGTTGTTTTGGGATTGTGATTAACAAATTATCGGGCCCACAAACCAGACATATCCGCACATACATTTGCAGGCAGCCCTGAACTTTTCCGAAGCATTGCTCATGCTGTAAAAGGGCAAGGCACTCACGTCAGAAACACTGCACAACCTGCATGACCAGGTGTAGGAACAGTTTGGCACGCAGTTCCACGTTGACAGGAATTTGTATGATGTTCTCGTCTTCTGGGTACACCAAATCAAAGTCAAGATCAATGCGGTGTGCAAAATCGCAAAGAACGTTTGGAAATGCTGTGCCCCTACTGCAAACTACATATAGATATTCATCTGTCGATTCCTATCTAACCGGGCAAATTGAGGTCGTCCCACGATTCACGTATGCCTGTAATAGGTTGGTAACAATGAACCGCTTCCTTGTGGCTTCTATATAAATGAATATGGAACTGCCAGCTGGGATTTCCCGGTCTATGTAAGTCAGTTACGTTGTACTTCCTACCACTGTTACAGCTTTACAGTTCCTAGAATCGTTATAATTATCATGGGGGAAGCACCAGACTCTGATATCAAGTTCACTAAACACCGTCGGTTGAAACACAGATAAGCTAGGATATCTCAGTCGGTATAGCGATTAGACAAGGGCTGGACGAAC
>NW_019771491.1:0-1265 GCF_002891405.2 Cryptotermes secundus | reverse complement strand
TTAAGCATTACGCCATGAAGGCGTATGGGGGAGTTGATGTATAGACTTCCGTTTTCTTGACTCCGCCACTAGCTGGAGTTGAACGGTCAGCTTCACTTACAGGCCGCTTTACCCCCGGGGAAAGAGCCACTGGTACATATTGTATAGGAGTCTGGGTGGGTCCCAGAGCCAGTCTGAATGACATGGAGAAGTGAAAATTGTTGCCCCCACCAGGACTTGAAATCCGACTCCTTTGTCATGCAGCCTGTCGTCAGTCACTGTACCGAATGTGCTATCCAGACTCTGTAAACATGGGTAAGGCAAAAGCTAAAGTGCACCCTGTGCTTAATCCGTTAAGCACAACTCTATGAAAACGTGGTGTGGAGGCCAGATATAGCTGCACCATTCTTGATCCTGGCACTAGGTTGAGGTGAGTGGTCAGCTTCACACCTCTGTCTCTTTACCGCTGGGAAAGGAGCCCCCCCCCCTTTCCCATTGAATAGGATTCTGGGTGAACCCCAGAACCGGTCTGGATGCCGTGGAGAAGATAAAAATTTCTTGCCCCTGCCGGGAATGAAACCCCAGCTGTCCAGTTCATAGCTTATCACTATACCAACAGAGCTATCCTGAAATACCAGAAGTGCCCCTACCCAGGGGTGTGCTGGAGCGTGATCAGTTTCTAAAAATGAAAAACATTAAAAATATGGTCTAGAAGCAAGCAAAGCATAGTGAGACACTACACAGACCACCTGTGTACTTATTGTTATTAACAGATAATTATGAGTTCTTTTAATTGCACTGATTATGAGGCAAATGTTGAAACACTGTTTTAGAGGAATTTTTATGTACTCAGAATGTTAAATTATTATATTTCTATTAATTGTGTATAGTAATATTTACTTCCTAATTCTCGTTGTTTACTGTACAGTCTCTGACGTTTTGCAACTGATGATTCTTACACATTAAAGTTTAAAGTGAGGAGACCGTGTATTTGGACTTCCTTAGTACTAATTCATATGACATCATTTGCCACCCAGATTTTCCCCAAATTCATGTTTTTACTATACATCCACAAATAATGTACTTGTATATTAAACTAACATAATGGGTCAATGAATTCAGATATGTGGATGAATATAAAAGCATGCCTGAACATGATATAAAATGTTTGTTTTAATTTTGATAATAGAACTAAAACTGTCCTACAGTATATATTTTGATAATGTGGAAGCAGTGTGCAAGTAAATGACATACTTGTACATAACTGGTCATCATACTGTAATGAT
>NW_019771490.1:0-1264 GCF_002891405.2 Cryptotermes secundus | reverse complement strand
CCTTGTCCCTTGTTTATAACATCATGGCATGGACAATAGAAATCACAGTTCTTTTATTGTTGTGCATGGATTTGCTGCTGCAGAGATGTGTTTACCAGGCAATGTCCACTGCTTGGACTGAAGAAAGCATCATTCCTCTGTCGCTATACCATTGCTGCTTTCATGTCTGTAGCTGCGGGAATGTGTTTACCAAGCCATGGCCCAGAAACAGCCCTAGTATATCAGCCTATCTCACAGTTGTTGCATAGCAACGGCTCTGAATGCTACAATATTCTTAGTGTTTTAATATTTTCCACCAATACTGTCTAAATTATTTCTGTTGTTTTCCCATGTTGTACTTCCTGTCTGACTGCACCCTTTCATGTCTGTTGTTCATTATCAGGTATCATTACTTTGAGGGTATCTAAGTGAAGGTCAAGGAAGAGAAGGGGCACAACAGTACTTGGAAATACAAGTCTCGCCCACCTCACCCTATGCAGTGGCATCTACATATTTTCATGTTCCATTCCTGAGAGGATAATGACACTTGATAGCAAAATGTTTGCCATTTTGCAGTGTACATCCATGACATTGAGATCTTTAGTTTTTAATTTAGTTATGGTCATGGTCTCTAAGAAGTGAGTAGTACTTGATCTTAACATGAAAGCATAAATGTCTGAAATAAGGAAAAAGAACTGTCCATGAAAGAAATCATGACAGAGTTTATTGTTGGGAAAACTCAGGTGTATTGTATTAAAAAGTCAAGTGAGAAGTAATAAATGAGTGGTATAATTGTTGCATTGGGTCAAACAAATGAAAGCTAAGAAAACCTGGAAATGAGGATATAAGTGAAATTGTATGGGAGTAGTTTGTAAGTGTGGGAGCTAGAAACTTATGAATACATGAACCAGTGATACAGGAACGTGCAAAAGAAGTGAGTAAAGGACTAGGTGAAATTGGCTGTAAGCAATCTAACAGATTGGTCAAATCCTAAGTCAGAGCCAGAATTACTTAACATCTGGTGGTTTACTGCCAGTCAGTTCATCTTGGTGTCAGGTCTCTTTGAGACTCATGACCAGAATTTTTTCTTCCAACTGAACTATTGTGGTAGTAGACGTTTTGTAACATCCTCTCTGATTAGAAGATAAGTTTGTCTCTTATAAATGTACTTGGATTTTTTGTCAAGTATACATTTGACTGCCTCTGTGGTCTAGTGGTCAGAGTTCTTGGCTACAGAACCAGAGGTCTGGTTTCGATTCCCAGCACTACCAGAATTTCTGAGAAG
>NW_019771489.1:0-1265 GCF_002891405.2 Cryptotermes secundus | reverse complement strand
GATTTGCAGGATTCTTAGTGAGTGATTGATGGATTGTTAATGATAAGATGATAGTTAAAGTGATGATGATGATGATGAAGATGATTGGAATAGAGGACCTGAAGTTTCATATGGGATCTAGAGCTGAGTGCAAGCTTGTTATTTCCCATGTATGCAGGGTTTTGGGTCTACTACAAAGGAAGGGGAAGTCTATTGGAAAATGCATACTGGATCTGGCTGTTTTTCAACCTGTGATTTTCTGCATGGAAAGTTCATTACTAAAGGATGTAATAGGATCTGAAACACATATCTGGCCTAAGCTTTCTTTGTTTGGAATTCGCATATTTTGTCATGAAACCATGAAACTTCTCACAGTTCTTTATCCTAATGGAATTTGCTATTAAATTCACATTCCATGTGAAAATTGTCAACACATTGCTAACATAAATGTGTGTCTAGTGAGATAATGGCCTGTTAAGCTGAGGAGAAAGGAAATCACTTGTTTATTTTATATATGTCTCGTTGTAGACTTGTTAAATACATGTGTTATGGCTGTTTTATTTTCTCTCAAAGAAGCAATTCTTACCGAGTTTTAAAAGTGAATAATTAATGTAAGCATACATCTGACTTAAGAGTGATTCCATCAAATTACAGTGCCATGACAAGTGTGTGAATGAAACAAACTTCATCTGTCGAAGCCTGACATATGTGCCAGACACAGCTAGTGGGACTGGTGTTTCTGTCTGCTGGCTTCATAGTGATGATACTACAAGTGTGGGACCACGTTCACTGAAACCTTTTCTAGGAGCTATGTACATGGAGAGAGCACCTTGTCTGGATTGTAAGTTGACTGTATTTCAGATATGCTTGCCTTTGTTTTTCACAGAGGCAAAGATAGTCTGTAATTACAGCAAAAGTCCCTTACGGCTTGGTCAAGTTGTTTGGAAATTCCTCCTGAGCTGAAGTCATACAGGAATTTGTCAGCCCACACATGCATCATGCAATTTCATGCAAATGTAAGGCCACAAGTTACTTATTCCTGATCTATGTTAAAGTTAGATTCTGAGTTACCCAGGTTCGTCCCTTCACTTCTGGCCTTATTGCTACCTGTTTGGAGAGTGAGATACTGGTTGGTGGGTAGGATCTCTCTCACATGGACAATAAAGAATGTTACGTGAATTAATAGTGGCGCTGTCCATATGTGAAAAGTGCATTTATTAAACCCATTTATGTACTTTACCTGTTCTGTAATTTCCAGTTTTACATACTTTAAACCCTCCAAAGAA
>NW_019771488.1:0-1265 GCF_002891405.2 Cryptotermes secundus | reverse complement strand
GAGGGACCATCCCATTCCGCTAAGGATCACAGTAACGAAGCATAGACATGGCTGCAGCAAATAACTTCCCTGTAATTCTGAAGATAACAATTTTTTCTCATCTCATTTAAAACGAAAGCAGAATAAAACTGTGGTTATGAAGACTTATGTCTTCTGGGATCACCTGCAGTGTAGTCATTTGAAAGTCAATCGGTTTTTCAGAGGATCAAGTCGCCACCATCTTCAGGGTCTTGATATAAGCTAAGCAAGAAAACAGTGTGAGTCATGTTTCAAATAGAGATCTGGATTCTTGTTTGGTTTATTCTCCGACCTTGAATATTGAGACGAAACGTTCTTCTGACACGTCGGTTCATTTTCAGCTGACTACACACTGTTATATTGCAGAAGACGGAAATCTTCATAACCACCGAGTGGAAACCTGAAATCCGACAAAGAAAGATTTGGTGTTTGTAAAGAGTTTTAGTAGTACAAACACCAGCAACCGTCACTTTTTATGGAAACCGAACAAAACGGTAATCTGAGGCAAACTGAGAGAACAAGCGTGAATCAGCCGTTACATTGAAGTGCATCTGTCAGATCCGCTGTTATGGTCACCCTACCTGGGGCCACGAGCAAACTTAACAGTGTACTTTAACTGGGGTGTGCTATTCAGATGGACAAACATTTACTTCAGTAGAAGGTTTTGTAATTATTAAAGCAAGAAAACACAGACTCTAATTCTGTATGCTTCCACTAACGCAGTGAATAAGATAGGATTGCATAGGAACAGGAGGGACATGGGCGAAGGGACCTCAGCTCCCATAAGCCAGAAAATCCTCCTCCTAGTATTCAGGTGAATAGTTTATGAAGGTTCGTATATCTTATTGATTTACTATTTATTTAACGATGCAAATTAGTGATTCAGATAATATGGTATCGACTGGTAACATAATTAGTAAATACTGAACTACAGACTATGCGGGAAGGATCTGTCATGACCAAATGTGAGCTGCTGCATACATTTGCTTGAAGGGACCACGGGGAAGTAACAGACACCGTCCCGGGGGGGATTCGAGGCACGCACTTCCCGAAAAAAAATCGGAAGCTTTGCTGCTTACGCAGTAGTATCATATTGGTAGGCATGTAGTACGCATGATAATACAATATATGGATGCAGATATATCGTTGGGACAACTTCTGGGAAAAGCGTACTTGAGAATCTAAGACAAAAATAGTAGAACCATAACAAAACGGATCCTGGACACACAGCTTATGAATAAATTACT
>NW_019771487.1:0-1264 GCF_002891405.2 Cryptotermes secundus | reverse complement strand
TTTAAAACATTCTCACGAAATTTATTTTTTGATGTCTCCATCCTACGAAGTGTTTTTGAAGCAAACAATTCTGTGCCGTCAGCATGCCATAAGCCAGCTGTATGAAAGAGCGTCCAGCGGTTATGGGCAACATTGTGTTCACTTTGAGAGTCAAATCAAACAAAGGGTTCTATAGGATCTGCTGATACGAGTGACGATTATTCTTTAGCGTTTAAATCAGTGTCTTAATTTCCCGCTCATTCCGAAATGAACTTTATGATCTTATGTGTGTTTCTGTTCTCCTTAGTATGTTTTCGTTCCCACTTCGTTTGTTCTAATATGAAGACATGGCGTGAGTCCCTTTGCGTTATCAATACTGACAAGGACAGAGTGACGTGTTGCAGGCCATACACAACTCTCCTGTTAGTCCAGTTAGTTTATTATTGCCTTGCCGAGGGCATTTAAATGAGAAATACTGACGAATGTAATCATAAACACAGGTTTTTATTATTACATTTCAAACACCCTCTCATTCCAAAGTCACCCTATGTTGACTGACTGTTGCATATAGACACCATTGTTTCCTCACTGGCTTACATCAGTAGGATAGAGGTAGAACAAGATTTGAACATGGTATGTCAGAGCAGATTTCTGTAACGCAAACGCTCTACAAGTGTATAAGGGATGATGTCAAATCGCGGACTAACTTTTGAGATTTCCCATTAAATTCTTCAGTGTTACCAGGCAAATTTCAGGACAGCACGTCTGTTACGAACTCGTCCTCCTGCGATCTCCCTCTGAGTTACAAATTCATTAAATAAATCACAGAGAAAAGTATGAAACGGATGTACCAGTACCAAGAAATAACAATAACAATCCTCTCCGTTGTTTTGGCTTCAATCAGTGCATAGTCAATATTTACGAGTATTATTTCAACATCGGAAACTGAACCTACTAATTCGTAACCAGTCTCGTTTCGAGGCACATTTTATCCGTAATCAGAGTTCACTCTAATTTCTGCAGGTAATGGTGCACTTACTGATGAAGTCCATAAAGAAATTAGGTGCCAGAATAGTTCGATCTTCTAGGATATCATGCCGTTGCTGCTTGCTATATACTGGTTTCTGGTCAGGTTCACATTTCGACCGTGAAGATGGTGGGGATATGTTCCTTGGAGACGTTGTTTGACTTTCACCAGATTAAAAGGATTCAGATCCCCGAAGATGGAACTTTGCACAACCAACATTGTCAGATCCTCAAACTCATCAAATTACCATTTTTTTTT
>NW_019771486.1:0-1262 GCF_002891405.2 Cryptotermes secundus | reverse complement strand
TGAGACGTCGAAGCTCCCACATTTTCTAGACAATTGGCTCACAGGAATATATAGAAAAGATAAAATTAAAGAAGATGCAGGAACATATTGTGTGAGTCAGTACATTGAACGAAGAGAATGTGAAACAAAAATAAGTGGGGGGAGGAGGAATAGGAGGACAAGAAGAGAAGGTGAGGGTGGAGAACAAAAGAAGTGGAAGAAGGTTAAGGAGGAGGGGATGAAAAGGGAAGTAATGTTACTGTTTTTATATCACTTCCAAGCCTCTGGGTTGTTCACAATATCACTACTTTGCACCACCTGACTTTGATGTCAGTGACCTAAGTCTGTATGGGATTGCAGTGCTTAGCCAAGGATAAGTTAATCATGCTAAGTATAATTGATGGAAGTATTAATGGAGGTGATACCAGCTGCTGTATGTTGGGTGTGCATTATCTTAAAATTGCAAGAATTAAGCCAGTTTTGTTATGTTTAGTTTTTTATTGCCCATTTTGTCTTAATTATTAGCTCATTGTTACGGAACGTAACCATGTACTTAATGAATTGCAGGAGATGATGCATCAAATCCTGTGTGGTGTAGACTTCCTCCACACACATCGAGTCATTCACAGAGACTTGAAGCCTCAAAATCTCCTAGTGACAAGTACAGGAAACATCAAGTTGGCAGACTTTGGCCTTGCAAAAACATATGACTTTGAAATGAGGCTGACATCAGTTGTCGTCACTTTGTGGTATCGTTCACCGGAAGTCCTCCTTGGGCTGTCTTATGCGACACCTGTAGACATTTGGTCATGCGGCTGCATAATGGCTGAACTGTTCCGGTTGTCTCCACTGTTCAATGGCAGTTCCGAAGGGGACCAGCTGGATAGGATATTCAGGTGAGATCTGTGATATTCAGAGAAGTTGAATACATTCCTATGACATAACTCGTAAAACATAAACATCAAGCAGGCAACACACTCATGTTGGGCAACCTGCTTTGAGGTTATGTGACCCACTGGCGTGTCATTATGTTGTGCTAAAGTTATCCTGGCGCATCCCATCAAACCATTAACATATATGAAATATAGCATGAACGTGTTAGACAACTTTTTGAGTTATTGGGGATGAACAGACACATACACAGACAAGTTACATGTTTGTGGGTGACTGAGGGAATTAGCATGGATGGAACTGTAATGAGTGAATTCTTGGAAGTCTTCTTCAAATGGCATCCTGACATCCATTTTAACTTTGTTTAAATGCCTGTGAGGCTCAGTTTTTTG
>NW_019771485.1:0-1263 GCF_002891405.2 Cryptotermes secundus | reverse complement strand
TCTGTTGATCCATCTTAAGCAGGTACATGCATTTGTATATAAATATTATGTTGTAAATTTTGAATCCATAAGGTGCCATTAACACAAGTGTGTGCATCTCACAGAAAAAGGTTAATGCTAGGAGGCTTGGCTCTTACATTCTTCTTAACTTGTGCTTCAGACATTCCAAAGGAGAAGGAAACTGAATTATTGAATATTTTCGTGGCTGAGACTAGTGAAAGACAGAAAACAGTATATTTCAAAATTTGAAATTCTTAAAATACATAAAGCTTTTTAGCATTTTTGAACTTAATACTGTGAAATGTTACCATTACTGATTCAGTATATTCTTTCATCTGTGTTCTGTTGTGTGACAAATTATTTTAATTATATTATTCCAGTTACAAAAAATAATCAACCTAGTCATGTTATCAGAATGTATTTTGTATATCTGTTTCAACTTTGTGGTAATCCTAATAGGGGCCCAGCTGTTTCAGCTAAGTTTTACTTTGATTAGGTTATATATCTAAGAACAATGAGTTTTATTTTGCTTTGCTTTGTACATTTTGATTATGCTGACAGGTGAAAAGCCAAGATGGCTTATTCTGTAAACAGTCATAGACTTGGTTACTAGGATTCAATTTACAGCTGTGGGTAGCCCCCGGGCAATCCAAATGTGAAGGCCCCTGTCAGTAACAACAAATCTAGGTTGTGACAGTTAATTTTCTTCTTCATAGTTCATATAATAATTAAAACAGAAACTAACTTTTATGTAATTTTGGAGAAGCAAATATCTCAGTGACATCAGTGATTCTGTTTGTTTTGTGGAGGCCCTGGGGCAACCACCCAAGATATTCCCCCTTGTATCCAGCTCTGAATTCCACTGCTGTGAAAATTCTGAGACTGCATGTCTGCCATTATGTTAGAACTGTGTAAGACTCTGAAGCCTCCTGGCTGTATTGTTAGTTTTTGGGCCTGCCATATATTACTGTGATGAAGTCAAAGACCCTAATCAAATCTGTATGCTTTGTGTTCTTTCATGGTGAAAGTCACAAGCACCATTTCTCTTGATGTACTTGTGTTATCAATAAAACATCATTCCACACTGTAACAATGTATACTGACAGTATTTCAAACCCTGCAAGCTCTTCGCATATCCTAATCAGGTTTGAAGTCTTTACCATATACAATTTAAATACTAACAGTCTCGTTGTACTTGCTGAATAAACATAATTTAACAGCTACTACATCATAATTTTATCACAGTTTTCCTTTAATATACTA
>NW_019771484.1:0-1262 GCF_002891405.2 Cryptotermes secundus | reverse complement strand
AACATCTGTTTCCTATCTTCATATCATGATTTTTCCCTGCATTTTTCTTATATGTTTAGAACATTATAAAACAAATATATTATGTTCATATATTCTCTATTTGATCGGGTTTGGCAGGAAACAGGGCAATGATAGTATGTTAAATAAACTATAGTATTTCTTTTTTTTTGCCAGACTGTCGTCCAGAGGTCATTACTCATTCTGGGAGTTCTTGCAACCGCCTACTTAACAAAGTTCTTGCTGTTCCTTTGTCTTGAAGTAAATGCTGAGATGGTTTTAAAGTTCTACGTTGCAACTGTGCGCTTCTCATGCAGCATCTCCCAATTCGAAATTCATCCAAATTAAGACCCACTACGGTCAACGCCACCAAAATCATTCTTCCAAATTATAGATCGACATTAATTCAGAAGAAAAAATTCCGCGGCCCATTGCTCAAACCATTCCTTTCAACCATCCTAACGTCTTCACTTTCACTCTGCTCATATCAGAAAGGCAAGCTGGTGAAGCCTAGGAACCTTCTAATAAGCCGATGGATGCTTTTTCTTCCTCTCCGCAATGAAGTATCTCCACTTCTCCCATGACACCCATGACTTCACACTTTCACCCACTCTTGTTCTGTAATTTCTACCTCTCCTTCTGACAAGAAAGTTTACATATTTGAATACATATAATGTTTATTCTGGCAGCCTGGCAGTACTCACCTAAACACACTGGTTACGTCGCGTCTGACCAGGAACTTCCTGTGGAAACCTTCAGAAACAACTCGCAATTGACTGGTGACGTAAGCTGATAGGACTGAATGCACTGTGCATGTAACCGCTGTCTTTTTGTTCCTTTGTTTCTCTGTGACCTAAGTACCGAAACCGTCATTCTCTAATGCCCTTCACTGAAATCGAAATTCTCTGGTCAGACGGGATATACCAGCTGTGGGTAACAGAATGCTACCGTTGAATCCTGTAATACGTACATTGGCTGAGAAGTTTTAGTTGTACCAGAAGGTGAAATTTCGCTAGGAAATACCATATGGTATTAAGAGTATCACGACGTGATGGTAACAGAAAAGGTAAGTACAAATATTAAACTGAAGGACAGTAGCCTATATTTATGCCTAATCAGAAAATTAACAAAGGACCACAATGATTTTCTGCTTAGTGTCAAGTTGAATGACTTCAATGTAATTTTATGGATGTTATGGAATTGTTACCGCAAATCACCACCATTTTCTCTGAAGAAATACATTTGTAATTTGTTTGAAAAATACG
>NW_019771483.1:0-1260 GCF_002891405.2 Cryptotermes secundus | reverse complement strand
CTCCACTCCCCCATATGTCTTCATGGCATAGTGCTTAATTAATTATGGACAGGGACAACTTTACCTTTTTATATATTGTGCTGACAAGGAAACCACTATATGCTGGATAAAGAACTGGTGCTCCTTTTAGTAGAGAGACATTTGAGCCTTGTTTTATTTACCTGGAACTCCTCTTCCAGGCATGACAGCAGGACTGCCTTTTCAACACTGATATGCCTGTCTGTGCAGCACAGTGTCAGAATTACAGACTTCAGTGCTTCAACTCCAAAACTGAAACCTATTTATAACAACATAATAATCATATAGTATTGGCTCTGAAGTATGAAAATACTGAAGCTACTAGATGCAAAAATGAAGATGTACAAGTAACTCATCGTATGATGAACCTGGAAACTGAATAAAATTCACAAAGCATTAGACACAGCCTTCACTAAAAGCCTGGCGCCCTTTCACAATTGGCATGCATACTGGCAGACTGGACAGAAGCTTGTAACCTGTTGAAGTGCAGGTTTTAATGTAAAAACAGTGTGTGGGGGCAATGCACGGCTTTAGTCTTAGTCTCGGGACTGAATAGTGGGGACTTTCTTAATATTATTATGAACATCCAGTTCTATTTTGTTCTCAGATACTTTCAACATTCACACAAAGGCAATGCGATACCTACCATGAACTGCCCAAAAGTTAAAGGATGAGAGATGCTTTGTGAGTACATTTTTAGTTTCGTGACTGATAGTTGGGCCAGAAATGTCTCTTGCAGCTTCGAGTTTCACGTCATAACGCTTGCAGAACCATTTCAATATAGGTTCCCACTCTTGTATTTGCAGTTCATACAGCTCGTCTGCTTCCTGGAACAGTGTTGCCAATATTCAGAATGCTCTAGTTCTACCGCATATCACAATTGTGTTTTCTTAACCATTTTTCTCACACACACAGATGGAGAGAACATCATACAGGATGATTGCCATAGATCAATGAGGAGCTGGCTTCTCACCACAGAGCCTCGGGTTCTATCCCAGGCAACTTTGCACGAGCCTCATGAAGGACAAAATGGCATTGGAGCAAGTTTTTCTGAGTGTCTTTGGCTTTCCCATACTATTCATTAATGTACTGTCAAGTATTTAGGGGGCATGCATGGGTTTTGGATTGGATTTATTGAAACCTTATACACTCAACTCATAACTACAATTAATTATAGTGCTACTTGTATTTACAGGTCACTGTAACTGCAGCACACTATGAAGTCTTCTTTGCACAGCCTAA
>NW_019771482.1:0-1256 GCF_002891405.2 Cryptotermes secundus | reverse complement strand
ACTCCTTGGACGGAGGATCAGCCCGACACAAGGCCGCTACCTACACGAAACAACACAAACATAAAGGAAATGTAGACATCCATGCTTTGAGTGGGATTCGAAGCCATGATCCCAGCGTTTGAGAGGGCCAAGACATTTCATGTCTTACGCCTCCCGGCCACTGTGATCGGCCTTCTTGCGATTAGTCGCGTGCAGTATAACTGTCCTATGTGTGATCAGATGTTTACATATTGTGGCCTTCCGGACTACAACACCGTGTGGTAGGTGGTTAAAACGTTCGGGATGGAACTGCTATCTCATATGTAGTGGAGAAATCTGCATTCTTTATCAGATTCAACTTCATATTTCATTACCAAATAATACATTAATTGGAAAATCCCATCAAATAACTATGCTAGAAATGTCAAAGCTGCTTAAGGATAAGTGCGGTTGCACAGAAAACGGTACAGTACTTTCATCAAATAACCTTCAAATATCGTTATAAATATGTTATGTGCAAGTTCATTCGGTGACATTCGGTGCCATCTCTTGACAGATACACAATACTACTCGTAGTTGACTAATAGTGAGCCGATCTCTTCTACTTTGGCGCGCTTAAAACAATAACTCTGAGCCAATCTAGTCGGTACGTGTCTTACAAAATGTCCCTGCAGTATTCTAAACTGAGAAGGAACCAAACTTGATCTCACGGTGTTGGATGATTTCTTTGTTGATCATATTTGGGTATGATCTCAAGCTGCAGATAATTAAGCTACAGTTTAAAATGAAAGTTGCTGAAGACTGGTAGGAGATATCTGCCTCAAGCGACGCGTGTTGATTATATGTTAGCCTCTCAAGTTATTCTTTAGCAAGTCGTAGGGGCGGCCTCCTTTGGAGCAACAGATGTAGACAACTGTGCGAATAGAAACAGGTTCTGGTGGCTTGTGTGACCAAGGTTGTAAAATGTTGCTTGGAGTGACCCCTGTGATCAGGATCGTCAGATATAAATTTCCCAAGCTCCCTAATTATAATATCTAGCAGGCATATTTGTTCAATTTCTGGTGGTACTGAATCAGCTGTTTTAAAAATCCTGTAACACAGAATGCCACACAGTGAAGATTTTTCTTTCATAGAATATTAAAAATATTACTTTAGTAATAAATGGGGCACGCGGTAGCGTAGTTGGTTGAGGGGCTATTTTACAAGCCGGAAGGTCGCGGATTCAAGTCCCGATGAGGTCATTCAAATTTTTCAATTAACCTAATCCTTCCAGCCGT
>NW_019771481.1:0-1259 GCF_002891405.2 Cryptotermes secundus | reverse complement strand
TCCCATCAGTAATACCAACACTGAGGCCTCTCAGATTACGGAGATAATAACCTTAATATTACCTGAATGCCTGAACCAAACTTCATGAAACTTGGAAAGTTTATCGTGCCGTCTGAGGTGATCTCAACGGTTTGCATCATTAAGACACTTGCATCAGTGATACAGGCACAAGAGCCTCCCAAATTATACGTATTGTTGTATTGACTTCATTACTCATACCAAAATTTTCTCTTCTACTTCTCATATCAGATACTCAAATTACAGAGGAACGCAGGCGACAAGTTCATACCTGTACGTATTGTAATTCTATGTAGTCTAGTGAAGTCGCATCTCAAAATGGCGCCCCCTTGCCTGTATTCGTGTCAAAATATTCCTCGAAAGTCATATTGATCCTTCAGGGTGTCCTTGACTTCACCAAAGAGCCGTACTTTGGAAGGTTTTACAGACATATTTTATTTCTAAGTTTCTGTGCGGACACATCTAACACAGTCGTGGGGTAAGTTCCGGCGATTCAAGCAGTTGAGCTCGAAGAAGAAATGAGCTACGGTTTGGAGAGCCAACTGTCACCGCTCGCTTTGTGTCATTGAAGTTTGCCGTTAAGAAATTTTTTAAATTTTCCCCTTGGTTCATTGAGGCCCTGCTGGTAGTGTTCACGGGATATAATATTGTACAGTTGTCTTTTTATGTGGTTTTTATCTCCTTTTACACCTGTTTCTGTTTGCTATTTCAATTTCATATCGTTTTATGTGTGGAGATTGTATCTTTATGACAAGTCAGTATATAAAGGAATGGGCGTGTTACATAAGAAATGACAAATGTACAAGACGAAATGCAACAGGCAGTAGCAGGCAGAGCTGCTCGGGTACTCAAGAAATTCACCATCTTTTATTCAATTCAGTTGTTCATTCCCACGTTCACAAGAGCCAATTACTTCTTCATGTCTTCAGCCAGAATAATTCTGTCTATGTTATCCGATCCTGTTTACTCATTATCCAATCTAATATTATCCTCCCATCTATAGTTGTGCGTTCCTATTGGCCTCATTCCTTCAGGAGTTACTACCAAAATTCTGTTTGCACTTCTTCCGTGCGTCCTATACGTACTGTCCATTCTCTCTCTTCAATCATCCTGCTAATGTGAGGCGAGCAGTACGAATTACGAAGCTCCTCCTTATATATTTTTTCCAGTCTCCTCTTTCTTCATCCCTCTTCAGCCCAAATATTGTCTTCAGCACATTGTTCTCAAATATCTTCAGTGTT
>NW_019771480.1:0-1259 GCF_002891405.2 Cryptotermes secundus | reverse complement strand
TTCAAGCTCCGGCCATTTTAACCCAGTGTAAAAAAGCCCCCGGTGCACATTGGATAGGAGGTTGGTGGACTCCAGGGATGGTTTGGACGACATAGAGGATTGAAAATTCTTGACCCCACCTGAACTCGAACTCCGACCCCTCGGTCTTTATACCAACTGAGTTATTCCTGCTGCATTGCAAAATAGTGCTCCAATGAAAGTTGCACACGTACTCAGATGGAGTAGAGTCAGTTTTTGGAAGCCACCATTTGTTCAGCTGCTCGAGAAATTCCCATAGTTGTATGGAATTCGAAAGGTCGTAACATTGGCCAAAGAAGATGACCACTGGTCGCTCTTCTGGGCCATGCGAGTCCAGTCCAATCCTTCCTGGCCTTTTTAAAATATAGTATCATAAAAATCAGTGGACATTACATCAAATGATGCGAAAATTTCTTCCACTTCAGAAGTTCGCATAACGGTCATCGTGAATCTTTTCAAGACAGAAAGCTGAAACATAATGCTGTAGAGCTCTCCAGCGACATCATGTTCATATCGAGTCTTACGCGAATCATGTTATCACATTTCACAAAAATCAATAATTTTATTTTCACTGCATTGAAGTTTTTGATTGAATAAGCAGACAGAGAACAGCTAGACACAGCTCGCGGACAGGGCATCTTGGGATCCACAGATATTTATCTCTCCATATCTCAACACTTCAGAAATTATCATGAACTTCCAAAGTAGGTCAGCGATCCTATCACACGGCGTAAGTTATCTTTCGGACTGTCATTGCGCCTTGCATATGAACAGAGTCATAGTGGAAATAGACCACTTGAGTAACCTAGGTATAGATGGAAAATAATTTTGAGAATAATTTTTAAATGAAGAGAATGAGAATGTATTGATTGGAACCTTCTGAATTACGACAGTATCCAACAGATGGCTCTTGTGATCACGGTAGTGGATATGGAATTCTATAAAATTCATGGAATTTATTGGCTTGGGAATTTGAAAGTATTATTATCAGTAGAAAAGATCTTTCTGGGTTTGTCATCGTGAGATCGTGACGTATGTCAATACGTCATCATGAGAAAAGTTCTAGATTCTATTTTTAACATGTAATGTGAACCAGAATACGGTCACGTGTTTTTGTGACTAAGACTTGGGTTTGGTTTGACAGTTGGATTTGCTAACACCATATAGGTCGTAACTACAATTAGTGGTAGGTAACACAATCTTACTGTAACTATAACACTTCGTAACTACGAACAGTGATA
>NW_019771479.1:0-1258 GCF_002891405.2 Cryptotermes secundus | reverse complement strand
AGGGCTCTGTGGGTCTGGGAGCCGGACCCTGAGCAGGGCTCATGAGGCACTTCTTTGAGGTTTTGAGATAAAGATTTTAAGAATCTCTGGAGCAGGACAAATCGACTGGGTCTGAACAAGACATTGTAATAAGGAAATACTTACTTACTTATGGAGCTGTGCACTTCTTGAGGAGCCGCCAAATCTGCAGCTACTTAAGCATTTTATGGAACCCGAAGGTTATTTACCGTGTTCACAAGAGACCTCCACTGGTCCCTTTCCTGAGAGAGATCAATCGTAATAAGGAAATATACTATTTATTTAATGATTCTGATATAATTACAATAATTTAAATAAATATACTGAGGTTGATAGGATATGTTATAACGAGAGAAAATGAATAAATTTTAAGAAGAACAATGTTTGTAAAACCGGAAGGGAACTGCAAGAAAAGTAGGCAAAGAATTAGAAGAATTGATGGTGTAGAGAAGGAATTGAGGAACTTGGGTGTGGTTAACTGGAAAACAAAGGAACAAGAACGGGAGGTCTGGAGAAAGTTTTTAGAGCAGGCCAAGGAAAATCTTGACATTTACTTTTCCTCTTCAGTAGTTGAGACTTCATCAGTTTCAACAAGCAGTAGTCACATTTATTTCCTATTATAAATATGGGTATATTTTCTTGTTCCAATATCTTTTTTATAATTTATTAGAGATCCCAGATATATAAATTCCGTCACAACTTCAAAATTGTATGAATCAGTTCATACGCATACTGGCGGCAAATTCATAGATCCACATCTTGCTATTAAATGAATTTTGCTATGAAATTTTCATTTAAATGGAATATTATGGGAGGCACTTAAATTAATTATATATGATGCTTCATTTCAATTTGAAATTCTAATATAGGAATCTGTTGACTGCGACCAGCACACATCTGCTCTGGCCCAAGAGATGACCTCAAGTGAACTTCAGCTTCGAGACCTCGCAATTCGGAAAGGAGCGCTGCAAAGGGAAACGCGATATTTTTCAGAAAACACGAAATTCTCTCAACAGATAGTATGCATTGAAACCGAGTAACTACCTCACAACTGCCTTAATACAAAATTGGTTGGCTGACACGTACAAAGCCCTCTTCAACAGGCGCGAAATATTCAGCTTACGGGTTTCAATTTCGGACTTCGTGTTCAGAAACCTATGACTGCAAAGAGCTGTTCAAGTACGCTGTAAACTGGCGCCTTGACTTTTCGGAATTTTCACTAAAACATCACATTGCCAGG
>NW_019771478.1:0-1258 GCF_002891405.2 Cryptotermes secundus | reverse complement strand
TAATATTAATGGATTTTTTATGAATGTTGTTCTTCCGAAACACATTATTCTCTTTCCTCGTTTGGAGTTTTTATTTCAATAGATTCCTCATTTTAACACTTCTTAACTTTCCTTCAGTCCACTTCACTTCCTGCAAGTTCCTTTCTTCCATTATTGTATAAAATTGTGGAAAGGGCCACTGAAATTCAATGTGGAGCTATTTCTTTCACTTCTTCATCCTATACACCATTCTTCCTTTTCTCTATTTATTTCATAAATTTATTTCATGCTGTCTTTTCTCTGGTTAACCATGAAATAAGTTAATTTCTTTATCCTTCTTATGGCACAGTTTTGGATATATAGTGGCGGTCTGTGCAAGTACATGAAACTACAACAGGATGAGAATGACATAACATACACACATAATCAGATACTCATATTATATAAACACAACCATTAATTGTGTCCTATTATACGTATAGTTCCACAGTAACTACTGTTTTTGATATTTTCTTCCATATTTTCCAGTTGGTGGCTAGTGAATTGTTTGTATTCTCCAGTTTTTTCCTTATGTACATATCTTTGAAATATCTTCTGTTTTCCACACATTGTTCTGTTTTACATCTATTATTTCCCTCCCTCTGTGTTTCACACTGAATTTCTCCTCATATGCATAAACCATAAATATCTGCTGAAAAATTAATTGAAAGAGAAATGAAACACAAGACCTATTGCACTACATGTTAAAAGAATTTGGTATATTGCACACCTAAAATATTGTGCCACCATTTAGAAGGAAAAAGTTTAATGTTTTACTGTATTTCCTTGATTTTAAGACACTATCTCCATTTTAAAACTTCTGAAATTTCATTGCACCTTACATTTGATGGTGCCTAAGATTTAAAAGGTAAAAAACTTATATTCACAACATTTGTCACTGGAGAGTAAATATGAAGATAGCAATAAAAGATATTCTAAAGTATTTCTGTGTATTTCTATTGTTAAATGTGTCATTGTATGTGACAATATGTAAAGCATCAGAAGGAGGCTTGGGAACCATTAATACCAAGTAGTTTTAATTTTAACTAATAGTCTACAATGAAGATAAATCATAGTGTTCACTGTAACACCTGTGCTTATTACTGCGTTTTAAAAACCCTTCTTAAAATTAACATTTTGGAAGGGAATTGTGGGGTGGGTATGTTTGGTATTGTTAAACATTCAGTTATCTCATTCAGCTACTGGATATGCTTAGTGCTGCATGTGAATGTATTTTAAT
>NW_019771477.1:0-1256 GCF_002891405.2 Cryptotermes secundus | reverse complement strand
TGTGTGTGTGTGTGTGTGTGTGAGTATCAGTGAAAGAAACGTGCCTATCAACATAAAAGAACCATGGTTCCATTGGTGTTCAATTATTTGCTCTCGATCCCTCTTCATATTTCACCTTTAGAGTAATTTCATAATAATCAAAGGATTCCACTTTTATGATTCTCATTCCACCGTCCCTGTGCAGCTCCGTCCATATATTGAGCCCTTCGAGGCTCTTTTTCTCTTTTTGTTATTTATTCTGCATTATATGTTTCGGCCTAATTGGCCATCATCAGATGTATACCATTGTATATGAAAACTACTGCTATGTTGTTACGCCGTTGTATTTTTGCATTTTATAAGTGATGTAAATTGTTTTCTAAAATTCGCTATGGAGAACGAATCACACCACTCCATTAAACTTTCTCAACCTTTCTCGACCTTTCAACACGACGCAGGGGAAAATAATTAGAATTTGTAATGAACAGGAAACACGCTCAAACATGTATCATAATACCAAATGACTTCTGCCTTCCATAAGAACATAAAATATAAAGTATCAACTACCTGATAAACAGATTAAACGCGTACCCAATATCTAAAGAAGCCAAAGAAGAAGACCTAAACATTATAAAAATTGTAACAATAATTATAATATAAGTAAACTGAAAAAGAACCCAGCCTCACAAAAACAGAACATAGACATCGACTTACAACGCTGGAAAACAGAATTAGCCACTTTCACATTCAACGGGAAAGAAACAAGAAGACTCACAAAATTATTCAAGGACACGCAAATAAAAATAGCACTTAGAACACGTAACACAATACAAAACATATTACAACATCTACTAACATAGCAAACACAACAAAGTGGAATCTGCCAAATGAAATGCTTAGACTGCCCACTACAATACACGTACATAGGAGAAACAGGCAGAAAATTCCACACCAGATACAAAGAACATGTACGAACAATCAGACATAACAGTAGTAATTCGGGACATGCAAGCCACATATTAAACACAGGACATGCATATGGATATCACAAGAACACATACAAAAGGAAAACACCTAAAAACATAGGAAAAAATACTACACATATAAAATCGGTGAAAATAACTTTCATATGGACGATACAAACATCGATACTCATAACCCAATATTCAGGACATTGCAGGAAACGGATACCAGCTATCAGCACAGACACAATCCCCCCCTACAGAACAATTGAACAGAACGACCAAAATGGCTACACGCAGCAAAAACAAAAGAAA
>NW_019771476.1:0-1256 GCF_002891405.2 Cryptotermes secundus | reverse complement strand
TGAAACAGTCGCCGGCCAGTAAGGACGTGAACACGGAAGCTGAGGGATCTACTAGGTTGGGATCCTTCATGAGGCAACAACAGGTGAAGACCCAGCAGACCAAGAAGTTTTAGCGCGTGCTGTAGTGAACTGTGGATAGCGGCGTGGTTACTTGTTGCGATCTGTAAGTATTCACTTTATATAAAATTACCAATACGAACCCCATTTACAGTCATTTAATCACGCGTGACATTTAGATGTGTATTTGATCCATAGAGTGTTAAGGTTTAGCCTGGACTTAACTGGCTCAGGTTAGGGTCCAGTAGCGAGTTCTTGTGAACATTCAGATTCCTCCAAATGGCAATGATTTATTGACCAGCTGAGCCAGTAACAGCTTCTCAAAGAGGATTCTTCTCAGCTGATATAGCTCCATAGTTATTGTCTTTGAATCTTTTACAGAAGAAATTGCCACAGAACGTACAGAGCACCGTATTTACCAACGATTCAAATTTAGGTACAACATGGGGAAAAACAAAATCTTGAAAAGAAACTAGAAAGAGAAATAAGGATTAGAAGAGAGAAAAAACACGAATTTAAAACTTTGTAACTGTGTATCGATAGTAATATTAGGGGTCATAATCCTGTCAACATTGTCTCTCACGAAGTGGCATTTTATGTGACCGAAGGCAGCGGTGAATATTACGTGACTGAAATGATTATGTAATTCCTATGGAAGTGAACACAAGTATGTCATTTACAACATAAATTCGGAAGTAGTATGTAAGACCGCTGTAGCTGGAAAATGTTTCTATTTTGATATGTGAAAATATTAAACACGCAACTATGAAACTGTAGAGAACTGGAAGGAAATTCAATATTGTACCTATGAGACAAAGATGAGACTATCTTTGCTGCAAAATATGATATTAATGTTTAGCTATAGGCCAAAATATACATTTCGCTCCCAGGCGAAAATGCAATGTGAGAAAATTTAAATTTTTAAAATATACTAGGATTATAGGGCGAATCCATATCCAGTTATGAAACTTTAGTAAAAGATAAAGCGTGCATTTGGAAGCCATTTATATTCCGACATTGAGAATATCTTTTACATTGCTCAAAATTAAGTCAATTTCTTAAATAATTGCTACATTAATGCAACCGCACGGGTTATTGCTGTGAGCTGTAACAGGCCAGGAAACAAAAGAAGATTTTCACAGGTACAGATGTTGTGAGATGTCCTTAAGCTGTAATGAGCAAAATTCATAATTTCTTTA
>NW_019771475.1:0-1252 GCF_002891405.2 Cryptotermes secundus | reverse complement strand
TTTCACACCCATACAGAACCACAGGCAAATTTATAGGTTTTTATATTCTAATTTTTATGTTTGTAGGCAGCTCATGTGAAGATAAATGGTTCTGGACTGAATGGTATCAAGCTTTACCCGAATTCAGTCTCTTAATTTCTTCTTGAATTAAATTTTGATTTGTTGCTGTCGTTCCCAAATATGCGAACTATGCTCTTAGCTATCTTCGTGTCATGATTTTATCCGGCAGTCTGGTGACTAGACAGCAACGTGTATTTGGCAATATGGAGTTCCGCTGAAGTTAGTAAGATGGAGACGTATAAAGAGTAGATGAGCTACACATTGAGAAGGTAATGAACATGATATAAAACTGCATGCGTAGACACTGGCCTAGTAACTGAGATTATTTTTTCTGACGAAAAGGACTAAGTCAGTTTCTAGCCATCTTTTCATCTGACGAATGAAATGCTTCCAGTTCCCGAAAGAAGCCCACGAATCCCAAATGTAATCTGGAATTGAAGAGATTAGCAATTTTGTGTCGAAACAAAAGAGAGTTGAGGTGAATAAAAGGAAGCAAAGAGTGGAGGATGAAACGGAGAAGAAGAAGAATATTGCGACGATGATGCTGATGATGGTGATGATGACGCTGATGAAGAAAACAATGACACTTTAAGGTCGGCAACTCCATTGTCCAGCAGTACCTGTCATTATGTGTTAGTTCACTTAAATTAAAAGTGATTCGTTCTTCTGCCGCGTGTCCTTGATGTAATGGGCAGCGCTTTGTCTGAAGACCATCTCAGTCATTGACCAGCTGACTGGTTCTCTTTCTGGTTTGGGCGTTGACCAGACTCCAGTGTTTCAGGGACGCCCAGATTTTGGAAGCGAGTGCGTCTAGTCCACTTCCGCAAGCGATTCATCAGGTTCCTTTCTTGTCCGCGTCTGCAGAATGCCGTGTAGCACACGGCTAAATCAGTAACGCAACGTTTCGGAGAAATCAGCTGCCTCCGAAACAATCGTACTCTTATACCCTGAAGAACAGGAGGTTCTCAGCGTAACATTGGTAACGGTCTCCAAGATTACATATCAGAAATCCGTAAACCTCATATTCTACACAGATCTCGTGTCATAATTACTTACGCCACTTGATTATTTAGTTTACTTATTCCCAAATATTCAGCTCACCATTGTTCTGGGGCATGTTAGTCGGTAGAGCGACTGCCTACGAGATGGCCGAACGAGGGGTCATAGTTCGAGTCCCGGTAGAGGAGAACAT
>NW_019771474.1:0-1256 GCF_002891405.2 Cryptotermes secundus | reverse complement strand
TGTTATATATTTGATGGATATTCCTGTCTTTAAATCCTTCAGTTATGTAGATTAGATTAGAATGTGTATTTTTTTTTGTGACAAGTTGTTTCCTTTAAAAACTGCCTGAGAGCTACAAGTAGATAGTAACATTTTTTGTCATTGAAGTATTTGAATTCTGTGCAGATAACAGAGAGCATCATTCCCGAAACAACGCACCCTGACTTCCGTCTGTGGCTCACTTCATACCCAGCCACACACTTCCCTGTTCAGATATTGCAGAATGGGATCAAGATGACTAATGAGACCCCAAAGGGCCTGAGGGCCAACATCATCAGGTAACAGTGTACATTTAACATATCCTGTTCATGTGAACAATTAATGTAGGACTGGTTCTGTACTTCTGGCTAATGAATAGTACTGATACTACTCAGAAGGGAAAATCAAGAAATTAAAACAGAAAACCTCCTGGAAAATGATTTGTTTGAAGACCAAGAAGTAGACTGGAAGCTAATATTAAGATTGGCTTCATTGTGAGAATGGAAGATGGATGGAACTTGCTTGAGAATGTGCCCAATGGTGGGCCCTGAATGATGGAGGTTATATACCAAGTGTCATTTAGCTAGTTGGTATAGTGAAAACATTCTAGACTTGTATATGCTTTAAATCTACACTCAGAATCCTCGCTAGGATTGGTGCAACTTTCTTCAGTCTTTCCAGGTGAATGGTAGAACAGCCACTTCTTGCATATTCCTTCCTAGTATTATACATGATCACTCATCTCATTTGAGAGTACTGTTAAGTAACCTAAGACTGAATCAATCTAGCAGACGGAAAGCACCATAAGAGTTATACTTTAAAACTGAATACTGTAAATAACAGGTGAATTTAGACATGAATGTCAAAAATGATTGAGAAATGCTTGGTTCATTTTGTTTGTTTGCATTCCATAGGTCATATCTGTCTGACCCAATTAATGATTCTGAGTTCTTTGAGAGCTGCAAGCAGTCAGATAGCTTCAAGAGACTTCTGTATGGACTATGCTTTTTCCATGCATTGGTCCAGGAGCGACGCACATTTGGACCCTTGGGGTGGAACATTCCATATGAGTTCAATGAGACAGACCTACGCATCAGCATTTTGCAGTTACATATGTTCCTTGATGAGTATGAGGTATGTATCAGGTGACAGAGCTTCTGACTTGAATGAACCCTGGGATGGCAAGACCTGCCTTTGTACTTGCTTCCAATGAAGCTGTCAGATTTAAGTTGTGGTTT
>NW_019771473.1:0-1253 GCF_002891405.2 Cryptotermes secundus | reverse complement strand
TTCGAACCCACGATCCCAGTGTTTGAACGGGCGAAGACTGCTCTTGCCTTAGACCGCGCCGCCATTATGATCGGCCGTTAACATTTATGGGCCTATATTATGTTGGGTTTGTTAATACAGTTACCAAGTCTACAGACTACCTGTATTATGTGAGATATGTCGTTTTCGCACACATTTTTTTTTTCAGCCATGGGGACTTGCTATTCCATGCGCGCCTTTACTCATGGCGCAGGTGGACCGAAGTATGCAAACAAGGGGCGCTTCCTAACGATGGGGGATATTTGCATAGCAGAGTCAGCAGAACATTGATTCAATCAGACACCAACTGAAGAAGTGTATACGTCCAGGTGTTGACAGACCTTTCCTAGCAATCAGCACTGCTGTACGGATGGATTCCGTCTCGCTGTAAACTCGCCCTGTGTTCCCAAGCACCACGCCAGCAGGTCATATGGTCCTGGAAGTTAACCGCAACGCGATGCGGAAGTTACCACTACTGCACAGTAATCGGAGGGTTCTGGGTTGCTTCACCATTTCGTAGCAAAGTTTCACATCCACACAAACACACGTCAAGTTACACTTACAAAAATATTCCTCCCACAACTGCCTTCAGCCTCACGGTGAAAGATAAAACTATAACCGGTGATAAGTTTACGTATTACAGCATAAAGATGCTTTGGGGGCGTAGAGATTAACACTCCACGCAATACTTGCTTGTTATGTAGACTACCAGTGCAACAACCGCTGAAGAATTCGACGGAGATCACATTATATTGCATCAGTAACTTCCCCTGCTTTCTTTTGTATTCCTTTCTAGTGCTACATGTTACCGGATTAGCGTCGTGGCCGACGTTTAATGCCAAATCTCATGAAGAGCAGGCACTAAGAGTAAACTGCGGGGCGATCAGGGTGGCCGTGCGGTCTTAGACATAAACTGTTTCGTCCGCTCAAAACACTGGGATCGTTTGTTCGAATTCCACTTGAGGCATGGGTGTCTGTATGCGTTTATTCTCTGTTTGTGTAGGTAGCAGCCCTGGGAAGGGCTGATCCCCCGTCCAAGGAGTCCAACTGAGTGTGTAAAAAGAAGAAACTGAAATGGCGACCAAGGCCCACAAAGAGCTGTAGAATCATAAACAGATAAAAGTCATTTGTAAACGTCTCCTTTATGTAGGTCACTATATACATCCACATAAAAATTCTGTTAATATTCACAGAATATACACGATACACTAAGCACTGCTCGGGAATTGTAATTA
>NW_019771472.1:0-1243 GCF_002891405.2 Cryptotermes secundus | reverse complement strand
TGCTTTCTGTAATATTTGAAACATTCCAATTTTATAAGAATTTGCAACAGAGTCTTGTGTTCTGTGGCAGTTAAATAGGTGACAGTTATGTTAATTTCAGTGAACTCCTCTGAAATTCTTCTTCCTATATGCCAGTCTCCTTGCTGGTCTGAAACCTCATGGATCATGGTTTATCATTAATTTATCCACATTCTTTCAACTTTCTCACTCAAATGGAAATTTACTTTCTATGGGCTGCAATTTTCTATACTGAGTGATGCATTTTCTTCCCGCAGCTGTTACAGATATCAGTTCTGCTGGCTAATACACTTAACTTCATTAATTCTGTTCTCATGTGACATGGTTTGTTTGAAAGATGTGACTTATTTCTTTGAGACTGGGTACACCCTACACAGAAAAAAGGAACTTGCATTTCATCAACAATAACAGTCATTCATGCTCAGATATAAAACACTTACTGCAAAGGTTTTAAAGTGATAATCCGCACATTACTTGTAGCTATTGCAAGAAGATGGTAACTACGGCCCAGATTTGGTGCAAAAGCAATGTCATGGACAGCCTCTGTTACACCTACTAAAGTCTCAGTTTTTGACCAACGGCGAGAGTTTTCGCTAAATTCATAAATGAATACTTTGCCTCCATTTGCAGTGTTTGGATCATCACTCCCAACTGCCAACATAGGGTGATGTAATCTGCAAATAGATTTAGAACTGTCATTACACTACTAAGTCTAATGTTAAATATCACATACATAATATCAAAGAAAGTCGCACTGTAATGGCAAAGTGTGCAGGGGCCACTAAAAATTATGCACATTTAAACAATATGAATCTTCTGTCATTTACACCTACTTTGTTTTCACTGTCTTCTGAATAGTGACATCCTTAGCGCCCAGTTCTGAAACAACCTCATTTATGTTCTTTCATTAGGGTGAAAGACCAAGATCCATGCATATGCATAACAAACAAAACCCTGTGATTCTAATCCACATGAAAACTATACTGACCAAGCGACTGCCACTTGTTGGCGAAGTTAGTGCCAACTTTGGTGGATAGAGGGTGTTGCATTGTCAGTGCAACAAATCCCCACAGCCCTTGATTTCGGTTTTCTAGATGGGAGCTGCTATTTCCTTGAAATAGCTCCACAGTTATCCTCACAAGGATGAGTGGACCCTGTTCCAGAAAATCTGGTAGCGTCAGGAATTGAACCCTGACCTCTGGATCTGTAGCCAGGAACTCTGACC
>NW_019771471.1:0-1253 GCF_002891405.2 Cryptotermes secundus | reverse complement strand
CCAGATAACGGAAAAAAACATGCAATACGAAATTTAAACCTTAAAGAAATAAATTATCTGCACTCTAAACAACATACAGCTAAACATTCGCATAACACATAAGCAAATACTCAAACTGTTACTGAAAACTGCAGAATAGCAATGAAGGTAAACTCCATCAGCTTTTCTTCCTTAGATCACAAACTGTTCTGAGCATTCCTGGTATCTTTTGAACCTACTTGATACAACACGAAAAGCAAAGTTTCGTTTTGTTCAATAATCCCTGGAATAATCACGTACAAATATTCAGATTCTCTTCTACAATGCAGTCCAACTACACCTAATAAGAGAAATAATGGTGGTGTTTTGCATCTGTTCACGCTGTCCCATAAAATAGTCACACAAAAGAGTTCTCATTTTAATATCAAATATTTAGAACAGGCAGCCTATTGGACATGGGTCAAACATACCTGCAATGTAGATTTTAATTTCAGAGCTACCAGCACTTTCAGAATAATAATTTTAGGAAAATGAACAAATACTGGCCAAAATATTTCATTCTTCTTAATCTTCTGTGGGCACTACAGCCCATGATGAACCTCTGGCTCTTTTAGAGTTGCTTGCCACTGATCCTGATCCTGACTTTCATCTCCAAATATTTAATATAAATATGAATTTAGAAATCGACACACAGATATTCAAATAAAATGCATATATATTTTAAAAAATCAGGAAATTAAATGAGAACTAGACATTTTTATATATGATTACAGCTGAACTGAAAGCAAAGCTAAATTAAGAGTTTTATTTTCCCTCTTGTACATGATGGACTGACATTTTATACAAGATGAATATTCTTAATTAAAATACACATGAGTGTTATGGGTCAGCTTATTTTTCATACTTCAACATGAGGTTCCCAAAACACAAAGATGTAACAAAATATATTTTATGGCCACAGCAGCATTTATAATATTTAAAGAAACTGTTAAAATATTTTAATTCCTCTTTCACAAACTGAACGACAAATTATAATGATGGAATCTGCTTCAACTTATGGGAAAATGGCAATACTATCTTTCACAGAGCTGGAATATAAGTACAGACATTTCAGTATGTGCCATTTGGAGCTTAAATTTCCTCTCAGAGGTAGATATGGTCAAATCATGAGCAGCACAGTCATCACGTCTTGAGTTGTAAGACACCTGCACATTCAATCATGTTTGATCTGTGACGGATTCAGTATTCAGCACCAAACAAGACAATAATTACAT
>NW_019771470.1:0-1252 GCF_002891405.2 Cryptotermes secundus | reverse complement strand
GCATACTAATTCCTTTCCAGCTTATGTGAAAAGCCTCAGAGTAAATCTGTCATGTATTTGGCCTAATATGATAATTGGTGAATTTGTCAAATGTGATTAGGGTCCATTTGACTGTCCATGGTTCTATGTCAGACTGAAAATGGATAAAACCTAATCTCAAACATAATAATTCTGAAATGAGGTGCTAAAATACAATCACAGACATATAATGTTTAATTTTAAATCAATTTCTATTTGTTTTAATGCTCCCATCTGCAAAGTAATAATTATTATTACTGACTGATTAACAATTACAGTAAGTTATGTAATTTGTGTCAGTTACATGTTCAAAAACAAAGTGTAACATATTCAAGGAAACATTGCAATAAAATTCAAGTGAATTCCGTAAACCTCCTATATATTCCTATAAGGGTGCCCTCTGTCTGTAGAGGGAAAAGTCTCCATATGACTGCTTTTCAGATATTCTAAAACAGGAAACAGATCTATATCTGAATCATGTGTCTGCTGGAGAGTACTAAGAATATCACTTACTTGTATTCCCGAAACTGCGCCTTCCTCATTAACGAACGCATTTTAGTGATGTCTGGCCTGTAATATCCATCCATAAGTTGTACTTGAAATTTGGATAACGGGGATCCAAATCTCATGTTCTCTCGAGCAAAAAGCAGCCGCAAAGTCTCTTCTTTCTCCTCCGCATCATTTTCAGGGAATGTTGGTAGAAATCTCTGCACAAAAAGGAAGCGACATGTTGGGATGTGAGGATCTCACAGTGTTGGTTATGAAGAGTTTTATCTTGTGAGATATAATGCTGCATAATCTGCTGAAAGTCAACTGACATTCTGGAGGAATATGTTACAGAGGCAGAAATAAGGCAGGCTATTTTTTCTCCACTTTTTGAAAAAATACCTAAAACCTGATGCTACTGCAACCCATGAAGTAGACGAAATGTTACTGAACAAACTAATTAATTGACTGAATGACAGACCGACCAATCAACCAACTCCATGGAGCCGAGTCATTTTAAGAAGCCATCAGTTGCTCAGCTACTTAAGAATTTCCCAACATTTTACAGCACCCGAAGGTTCATTACTATGCTGACAAGAGCCCTCCACTGGTTTCCATCTTATGCCAGATGAATGGAGTCCATACCACCCCATCCCATTTCTCCATGATCCATCTTAATATTATCCTCCTACCTACATCTAGGTCTTCCTAGTGGAAGTCTGAGGCTCTCTGTAACATTCTGCAACAG
>NW_019771469.1:0-1250 GCF_002891405.2 Cryptotermes secundus | reverse complement strand
CTTCTCTTTCAGCCTTTCCTCCATCTTTTCATTAAAGAAAGACTTTCATATCTGCTCTCCTTTCTTCTCGGTCTGCCCATGACTTCTCTTGCTGGGCTTATATGTCCCCTTCCCTTTCGGTACGCAATCTGGTGACTATTATTCCATCTTTGTGTCCTGGGCTTCCGCTTCTTTTCTGTTGGTACTTACGAGATCCTCCGCTACCCTCATCATTTCCCTTATTTGTTGCATCGTTTGTTCCATTTTCGTCGTATGACTACTCAATTCACTATTCGGTCCAGTGCAATATAACTTCTTCAGCAATGTTCAGTTTTCACGAGTTCATGAATGCGTGACTACTGACACCAATCTGACATGATGTTACAGTCGAAAACACTGCTGGTGAATACAGTATGATCCGAACCAACAACATCTGACACCAAATTGTCACGTGCATTTGGGCATGCGCGACGAAAATGACGGGTCTAAATCGGATGATTGTTTTTATTACCACCTTCGTTTTCAATCTTACTTAATCACACTCAAGACAGCGGTAACGCTGATTTACACAGCTTACAAACCACAGTTAAAAACTCATTGGGATTCTCAGCCTCCACGAGGCATTCCCTTGTAAGCGTATTAAAAGAGCCTCACTGTGACAAAATTTTCTAATCACATCAGTTTCGCAACCTGACCACATATCCTTCTTCAACCACGAAATTTCCATGGTTATATCCTACGGTGAAATGAACTGGTAGCTCTGTTGGTCTTCAAAATAATTCCTGTGCAAGGATCCAATGGAAAACACGGCATATATTGTTGATGAAAATTGTTAGCCGCTCTTTTGCTAGCAATAGACATCTTAATATTCTGTGCGTTCAGTTCTGCGGGGTCGCCTTCATCAACACCTTGCCTAGCAATGTGTGTACATGTTATATTTATATTTCTACTTGACGGGTTTGTTGATTTTCGTTGAATGCATGTCCAATGGAGTTTGTAATGTTACGTTGAGTAACGATAATAGGGGACCTTGAGTCAAGTGAAGTGTAAAGATTTGTTTCTATGCATTGCACCTTAATGATCCTGTAGTATCCGGGAAATTCAGTGAAGAAGGTTTAGGGGAACCAGACACTCTGCACTCTGATTACCCACAGAGAAAATTGCGATTATAATCAACGATGCAAACTTAATTTTTGGTGAGAGTTGAATACGTAATGGAACATCAATAGAGTCTGTGAAATTTGCGTCACAACAGCCTTCCGTGCCTACGC
>NW_019771468.1:0-1252 GCF_002891405.2 Cryptotermes secundus | reverse complement strand
AAACGAATGTTCATGTAAAAAGGGAATATTTGTTTTTGTGAGATATGCTCACAATACATTAATATGTACATGTTAATAGGAAAGACGACTTATGGAAACTGATCCACGTTGTGTAAGTGAAAGCATGCACACTTTCTGCATATGTAGGCCGTCGTTTGTTGCCATTGATACTGTAAGTCTACTTTGCGGTGTTGCTCTTCGTATTCTACATGTCCCATTTGAAATTCCAGTCGGAAAGCTGTGTATCTTGACTGAGGTTTCTCGTCGTTTTCCTCAGCCACTACACGCCAGTGACCACAATCCATTCTTCCCACATCCATAATAAATCTTTCATCCTCTCACCTCTCATTCGCCGTTATCGATCCTCTGTAGTTGATACATCTTCGTTAAATAAATTAATTAGCAAAGTTTCATGCGTACAGTAAGGTACGTTCGCTGTGTTATATGACCTTCCTAAGAAGACGTTCTAAATTTCACATTTCTTTTTTTCCCTCAGAGAGGCGGATAGTTCAGGCTCAGTCGGTATAGTGACTAGACTAGGGCCAGACGACTCAGGAATCGGGGTTCGAGTCTTGTCAAGGAAACAATATTTTTGTCTTTTCTGTTGCGTGAAACCAGGCTCTTTCGGCCCAGCCAGCCACCTATCAACTGGGAAACGAGTATTCTTTCCCTCAGGTTAAAGCGAGCAGGGCGTGAAGCTGACCACTCATCTTCATCCAGTGTCGAGGTTAAGAATACATGGAGCTATACCCCATATACATTTTCGTGGCGTGGTGCTGAATTTAATCACGGACAATTGTACGTCTACACGTACCTCCCTGCAGATAAATCTATTTGTATTCGTATAAGGATCCGCCATTTTGTGCTCAGTAAAGGAGCTTGCCTAAATATTTCGGCTATTCGGATGTTTCTGCCTGTTCTTGGGCTTGAAATTCGCCGAGAGTCCTAGTGTGATGTATTTCATCCATCGCACACTATTGCCTTGAGGTAAATTTTACATTATTCGCCTTTCAGAATAAATTCTTTCAATTATATTGTCACGTGTCACAGTGACTAAGACGCTGGTTTTGGAATGGTAATTGAATTTATTGACCTCTTACAGGTCGTAACTACAATTGATTGTAACACTTATACTAATTTTCACAATTTACAATCACTCCACACTAATGTTCTCAAGCTATTTCCACTAGTCTTTACTATCCGTTTTCTAGCAACGGATTTATAACACAGGAACTATAAAAGTCTCACTAAA
>NW_019771467.1:0-1251 GCF_002891405.2 Cryptotermes secundus | reverse complement strand
GTGTGGGGGGGGGGGCGCTTGTGTTTGTGCGTTTCTGAGTCTTCGCCATTTTCATTTCTTACCTGTACTTCCCCTGTGATTTTATAAAATTCCCATGTTTCCACTGTGTCGATGAAAATATTTTTTTGATGTTCTAAGATTTTTTATAAAGAAATTATTATTAGTTTTTGTTTCTTTATTCCACTCACATGTATAATTTTATGTGACTGCTTTACGGGCCTTTTGCGCTTCGGAAGATATAGTTGATATGTGAACAATCACATAAATATTAAATTAAGAAATGATGATGATAGAAATATTGCCTATAAGTAAAGTTTACCCTATTCAGGGACGGGATTCGAACCCATGACCGACTGCCTGCGGCGATCTGTGTATACCATGAAATTAGTTTGCCGATGTGGAGCATAATTTCGGTGCAGTGTTTGCATAATGAGCCTGGCGAGCTTACTGATTATAGTGACTGGCTGCAGACGGCGGTGGTTCGATCCTCGACAGAGGCAGCAGTATTTAACTCCGTCGACACGGTAGGCCAATCTCCAGTTCAGTGAGTATTGGGGATGTTTTCTCTTGATGAAGCTATGGTAGCGTAAAACTGATCACTTTACTTCATATACTGACTTGTTAATGCGTTGAGGATTACCTCCGCGTTTCCTGTTGGCTGTGCTTTATTATCTGGTGCTTAGGCATAGAAGCAGCCTCACATGCACTTTGTGGCTGCATTAACATAACTCGTTACGTCCTTCGTATTGTGTGGTAACGAGGAGGTTCAGGAAGGCGCATTACGTTCCTCCAGTCACGAACTCCAGCGACATCATGATTTCAATTGCACACCAAATAAAGGTGCATGCCAAGTTGCCGGTTTCAGGCGATGACATTCGCCAGTAGCATGGGTACACATGTTTGACATTTGTGTGTGCCTTCGGGTTTTTATATGTTATTTGCACGTCAGACATAAATTGAGCCCATATTGGGAAGCATCTGTGTCATGTCGGTCTAATACGGTATAACCCTTGCTTTACCTAAGCCGACTGTGTTTCCAAATGGGATATCATCTGTTTTCATGGCTGTCCAATGTGTCTGGAGCATCTGAAATGTTATCGCTAAATTGGAAAATGTTGATAAGCCACTGTGTGGTTAAATATTTACATAATTTAAAATGCGTGGTAATTGTGTTATGAAAGATGTTTTAGCCACAAAGCCTAAGTAGGCAACAATTTATACTGTGCTGCTACGTGAACAGTACCACAAGGG
>NW_019771466.1:0-1250 GCF_002891405.2 Cryptotermes secundus | reverse complement strand
CAAGAAAATATGGATCTATGCATCCACTCCCCCATACGTCTTCATAGCATAGTGCTTAATTGGTTAAACACAGGGACATTACCTTTATTTCTCCATTCTGTTCTCTCATTTATCTTCTCTTTTACACATTGCAAATTATTCTCTACACCTCTCAGACATCTCAGTTTGGGTCATCCCACGTTTCGTCTACCTTGTAACTTATTAATCACTTCCTGCAGTTGCTCGAATGACAGGGCTGTATTTTCTAATCCAAACTTTAGTTGACTTAATGCACCTGTGGTAAATAATTAGTACATGACAGGTAGCACTATATAACTTTTACTTCATTCCTTCTTCCAATTATCCATGCGGGATATATCGTTAGATTTCTTAATATACGCTGTTTTTCGAGGTGTTTGTGTTAGCTTCACGCTCAACCATTTTTGTGGTGCAAACATTTCGCTGTAGAATATCGTCTTCTGGGATGTGGCGCCGTGTAAAGATTGTGTAAATCGACGTTTCGTAGGCGGCCACCTTCTCACACTGGTTCCTCACTTACAGACTTGTATACTCCGAAGATTGAGGCAATAAATTCCTCCGAAACGTCGGTTTACACAATATTTACACGGCCTCACATCTGGAACACGGCAGTCTTCATATTCACCGCCGTGAAAACCTCAGATCTTAAACATTATATTATCTTCGGCCCTACCCTCAGGCATGTCAGGTGTGGAATAATACATTTGTTTACATCGTTCTGTTTATCTTACCGCTTATGCAGTGGAACGTCGCTTCTATAAGGATGTATAACTGTCTTCAGCGGAGTTATCAGTCTCTGTACTGACGTCTCTATCTGAGACAGAGGAAGTTAGCGTGACAATTGTGCAATCGTCACGTTTCAACTTTCAAAGTGAAACGAATTAGGGTCGCAGGATGCGCAGTGCAGCCAAGCATCGATTCTATTTCAATTACTGAGTAGGTTGTGGTAATCATAAGCGCGTATGCCACCCTCTTGTGGTTTCCCATCCCCCTTACTACCCTCACACACGCCCTAGGGTATGATTTAGTAACCCTTCACCGGTTAGGGCAGTCAAGAGCACCCTCTATGCCAGTGACATCTGTTGTCGGTGACCAACCGTGAAATTCTGCCGCCACCTCCCGTAATTAGACCACCTACGTACATATTCCAGTTTGTGGAGACATGTCATATCCTCCTGGAAGAGAAGAAGATAATGTCTACATGTGAAGGATGTAACTGGGGCACTTATTTT
>NW_019771465.1:0-1238 GCF_002891405.2 Cryptotermes secundus | reverse complement strand
TGTAACTATTTTATTAATGTTGAGCAGCCAGAAGATAGCGATTTTGTGACGAAACTTCGGGATCTATAAGAACAGTGACTTTCTTGAATAACTGGTAAGTGTTGCTGCCCATGAAACTGTATGAACTCTGGGTCAAGCGAGTTCGGATCTCTTGTATGAAAGCCAAATTCATAATTGTAATTTGAGGATGGTTTAATCGTTGTTTAATAACAACACACCAACTACTGAACCCAGGCGTCAACTGAAAGGGGAGAATGATTTGGGAACAAGTTATGCTGGGAAATTTTAAGGAGATATCATTAAGTAAAACCACGAAAAATGTTCCAATGTAAATTCTTATTGGTCGAGATTCGAAACAGATATATTTGGAAAAAGTCTCGTGTTTTATATTCTGAGGTAACATACGTGTTCGAAATAAAGAACACTTGGTGGCATCATCCCAAACCGTTACACCATCGTTGCATCATAAATAATTGTTTTATAACCGTCATTATAAAATGTCGCCACTGGAGCCTATTCTGGTCCAGCTAAATTCAGTCGACATTCTATAACCCATTTCCCTTTCCATCCCTTCTACGTATCCGTATTCAAAGTGATCGGTTTCCTACAGATTTCTATCTACGACCACTGATTTTCTATATATATTGTGTCCGAAAAGTAATGGTGGGATTTCGGGAAGTTCTCCCTCCAAATACGAATAAGAACAAATGCGGTATCACAATGAATGATTGTTACATTCCTCCACTCAGTTTCATTAGTGGCCACCAGGGACCACCACGTTGCACCCTTACATTCTCTCATCCCTCCCTAGATGGAGGCTGAGTACTCGATTGTAATCAAGCGCTTGGAAAAATCAGGTTCTGCAGATTCTAAAGTTGTAGTGTTGAACACAAGTTTTTTCTTTGTATTTCTGTTGACTTTTTCGATTTCTATACATAAAAGTGACAAGTAACTAAAGTGTGGTTTCGGGCAAAAATAATACTGCTTGGCGTCCACGTACTTCTGAGCGCTGACTCTCTGAAAGAAGGACAAGTGGCCAAGAAAAGAGGTAAATAAAATAGCGGAAGAAGAAATCATTGACGTAGCTGGGGAAAGAAGTGGTGATGCAAGATATGGATTGCGCAAACAAAGAGAATAAAGTCAGCAAACCAAAGAAGAGGGTTGCGGGAATAAGTACTTGAAATGCTTGAAATGCGGTCTAAGGCATGTACTGTCTTCGCTCGTTTGGAAACCGGGAT
>NW_019771464.1:0-1251 GCF_002891405.2 Cryptotermes secundus | reverse complement strand
CCTTTGTTTACTTCACTAAGGCATGACTACTGATTTCTGCTTGATGTAGAAACTCTCATGTCTTTCTTAAGCCCCAGGTAGTACGATACTTTATTTTCAACGCGGATAGGACACTAAACAATCTGTGATCATCTTCAACATTAGTACGTTTAAATTTAGTGTTGTTGGTCATCATATTACGTCACTCGGATGATTCAAAACGCCCACCTATGTGACGACTCCATATCATTCAGTGACTGTAATTAATTTCGTGATTGGTATTATGAAATGACTACTGTCTTAGCTAAGAGAAAAGATAATAGGACTTGTTTGTATCCTTGACAGTTTTAGTTTCGGTTCTATTGTACGTGTGGGACTTCTTTTGCATTTCGAGTATGAAATTTGACATTAAAAGTGTATACTCTTGTTTTTAACTAGCGTGATGAGGCGTTATATCTTCTTATGACCTTGGAAGAACCGGTATAATAATTACGTCACCGCTGTGTTCAGTGTAAACATTAAAGAAAGTGAATATAAAAATGTTTGTTTATTCTTTCGTGCAACCCACGGGCTTCAGATACATTTAGAGTCGATTGTCTACATTCAAAGCTTAGAATTCAAAGTCACTCGTACGCAGATCCTTCTAAACACGATAATTACTTTTGTATAATTGTCATGAATATGCATTTACGAATATTTGCTACATTATGAACTTCCGTGATTCCATCATATAAGGTCACAGAGTTTAAAACTCCAAGTTATTCGAGCGCAAATGATTCCAGCCAGAGGATAATAATTATTATTTGTGTAATTGTCTTGAATCTGCATCTATGAATATTTGTTACATTATGAATTCCCATAATTCCACCGTATAAGTTCTCCAGGCATTTCTCACAGCTGTAAGTAAACCGTACCGTTTCGCCGTGACACAGCGCCAACTGCTCCTTCATAACAATAAGGCAGGCAAGTCAGAGCAAGCCTATGCAGGCGCTACTGCAACTGAAATTTCATTCTTCTGCCATGACGGATTAGCTCCTCTGGCCTGTTTCCTGTCATTAATCTGGAACTGTGGATCTTATAGACAGTTGATATGACACCTTGGACGGGGGATCAGCCCTGCCGCAGGGCTGATAACTGCACGCGACAACACAAACAGAAGAAACTCGGACACACATCCATACCTTGAATGAGATTCGAATCCAAGATCCCAGTGTCAGAAATTTATTTTTATTGCTGTAATTTTGCTGCGAGACTTGTGAAGTCTATAGCTTG
>NW_019771463.1:0-1250 GCF_002891405.2 Cryptotermes secundus | reverse complement strand
CATTCCTTGACCGCAATGGAGGATAAGAAGAGGGAAGTGTAGCCACAAGCTGACCCAAGATGAGGGCGGAATCCAATACACGAACATAGCAGACTGTGGATATGTTACTTTTTATGTGAGATATTAACTGCCATCAGATATGGGTTATGGGCACTGCAGAGAGTATATATCACGTGTTGTATGATGATCGCTGCAACAAATGAAATGGTCCGAAACTACATACATAAACCTGTATATATTACAGGGTTATGCAATTATACTGAATCAGAAGTAAAGTAGCGTGTACCTGAATTCTCTTCTCTGCTCTCTGGTATGGGACTCAACTGTGACGACAACCAAGGAGTCAGTCTGTCTTGAAGCAGGCACAGAAACACAATGGCGGATAATATTGCGTTCTGCATGCCTCACCCAGTTCCATTCATCCTCTTTCGTTCATTTTTACTCATGCTAAGACTATCAGATCCAAGAGTTTGTGGCGATTATATATTAATACAAATATTATATTTCTGGACATTATCCGTTGTCCTGATTTTATCTAAAACATAGTATTGTTTTTATTTAAAAACAAAACGTTTCGGAGACTGGATTCTGTTTTCGTCTCAAGGTAAAATCTACTTAGTTGGGACCAATCGATAGAGATAGTACAAACCTATCTCCAGACACCTGTACCATCATCAGACAATGTATTTATGCCAGACACAGCACAGACCATCTGCGAGAGATAAGACAAAATATTAGTGTATTAAAATCTCCACATGTATGAGGTCTTTCACCAGAAAACTAACAGCTGCACATGAAAGTTTTCATCGCCAGCACCAAAGTTGGCTATTGAACAAGTTAGATCCAGGACACATTTGCAAAAAATTGCCGACATTTTAATATAATCTCCCCTATCTTCCTTGGTATTTTAAAACTTTTCCAACCAGAATTACCCTCATTCCAATTACACATCCCATCCGTCATAAGTGATTACGAATTCCATGAGGGAGATTTCTTCTCGACTATCTAACAGTTTCTCAAATAATAAAGAACCCTTTGCTTATGGAACATGAAGGTTCGTCACCGTATTAATAACAGCCCTCAATTGGTATCTGTCCTGAGCCTGATACAACCGGTCCCAACCTTCTCACTCTGTTACATTAAGATCTATTTTAAAAATGTCCTTTTATCTACATGTCAATTTCTTTTTCAAATATTTTAGTCCAAAACTTCCTATGCATTTTTCATTTTCTCATGAGCGCTGCAATATC
>NW_019771462.1:0-1249 GCF_002891405.2 Cryptotermes secundus | reverse complement strand
GATGTATAGATCCACGTTTTCTTGACCTTGGCACTAGTTGGAAGTAAGTGGTCAGCTTCACGCCTCGGTCACTTTATCCCCTGGGAAAGAGCCTCCAGTGCTCATTAGACAGGAGGTTGCGTAGGCCCCAGAATTGTTCTGGGCTGTCCAGCCCATAGCCAGTCACTGTACTGACTGTGCTGTTCCGGCTCCTCCTAGCATGGGGTAATTTTCGAACTGACTCAGTATCTGGTATTTTCTTTTTACTTTAAAAATTCTGAAGTTCAATGTCATAGAGTGCCTAGGAGGTTGAGCCTCTGCCCAGTGTAGTGTCACAGCAGAAAAAGGGTGACAGTTCCCTGTTTAGTACAATGTATGCTTTGTGGTATACATGCATCAGTGTAGAACTGAAGGATGTACCACTTAATGGGCTTTATTCAAGTCACTGATTTTCAGTGGGAGGGCACAAAACTTAATAAACCAAGCTGTGACCGTTTAGAGTAGTGTTGTTTTCTTGAGCTGTTCAGTGATTAAGGACTGGATTGATGTAATGCAGCACTAATTCTGGGGAGCATCAAGCCAGAAACTTTCATGTTTCATGTTAAAATAGTAGTGGCTTGTTATTGCAAAGCATGACAGAATTTTCTGCCCTGTGTTGCATTTATTCTGCATGTTACATGCTTATCCATTTGAAATTTCATGCATTGAACCTTTGTTTGTTGGCTTTTCACTACACCGTGAAAAGAAGGGAGGTATTTTAAGTGTGGCGCAGAAAAATGGTCACATAAATTTTTTCCCAAAAATGTAATAAGATTCAGACAAAATACAAAAATATGTATATTCAGAATTTTTGATTCATTATAGTCTTTCAAAATTTTGGATTTATTAATCAGATATTTAAAATTCCAATTTTAAAGATAAATCACTTCAGTGTCTGCAGAATTTTGATTCAGTATATTTTTTTGTAATTGTGGATTTATTAATTTAATATTTAAAACCATCAGTTTTGAAAATAAATCACTTAAATATCTGATGCTGAATTTTCATTATATTCTTTCATAATTATGGATGTATTAATCTGGTATTTAAAAACTCATTGAAGATAAATCAAGTCATTATTTCAAAAGAATTAATGTTTTGTTTTATATTTTCTCAAGTAGTGGAAATGGTTGGTTTTCAATACACATGGCTATATAGAAACTACAGTCTAGTGAAGCGTGGCTCAGTATACCAGAGGGCCCAAGACAAATCGCCCATACTGTTCCCAGCC
>NW_019771461.1:0-1249 GCF_002891405.2 Cryptotermes secundus | reverse complement strand
GAATGAATATTCATTACACCTTGAATGAGGTTAATGACATTAATCCTAAACTGAAATTTACCATACAAAGACAAACAGATTACATAATGAATTTTTTAGATCCAACCATAATAAACCACAATTGCACAATCGATTGCAGTATATTTCACAAACCCACAGCAGCCGACGCCATCATACACAGTGCTTCATGCCATTTCATTGAACATAAACCAGCAGCAATTAGATACTTAATTGACAGAGTAAACACGTATACTCTCTCTGAAGAAAACAAAAAACAGAAGAAGATATTGTCGAAGCAATACTTCTGAACAATGACTACTACATAAACAATGTGCTGAGCTGTAGAAAATCAAAACCATCTACAAACATGACAGTGGCAAATAATGGTAAGAAACATATCACGTTCACCTACCATGTCCTGGCAGTAGAAATAATTACTAAATTATTTAGAATCACCGAGCTGAAGATAGCATATAAAACTGAGAATATGTTAAGGAGTCAGCTACAAACAAGATGACAACTAATAAATACAAATTAAGCAAAGTGTACCAGTTGAAATGTGGCAAATGCCCATACATATACACAGGGCAGACAGGACAACCAGTTAAAACACAATACAAGGAACATATTAGAGAAATTAAAAATAATGGGGAGAACTCCAAAGTTGCCCTGCACATACAGAATACAAGACACATATGTACTAACTTGGAGGAGACACTCCATGTGCTACATGTGCAGCATAAAGGAGGAATGATGAACATGCCAGAAAGTTACCATATATACAAAGCAAATAAACAAGGAATAACACTGAATGAGACGCTAACTGAAATATACAATCCAATATTTGAAATTATCAGCAAAAACCGGCCAAACAATAACCCCTCTACAACATATAACCAGGTCCCATCCCAACCCCCCTGATAACCCCTTACCCATCCCATCCTAGCTTCCTCTCGCCCTCCAAATTTGCAGCCACCAACTTGAACACAGAGACCAGACACACAGTCTAAGTTACACAGTTCAAGGGTAAAGACCATAGCCTAGTTAAGCTAGCAAAAGAGTAATCAATTCATTAAGAATATAACAGCAGCTAACACATCAAAACTAGCGACTTACATTGCAAACTGCATTATTCCAGATTTTTAAGCATCACATGTTATCACTTTCATCACCCAACACCCAGCAACAAGCAGAATAAGGGATTATACCCTTGTAGCTCCAGATTCATTTACCCTAGTTCATTCCAGGG
>NW_019771460.1:0-1249 GCF_002891405.2 Cryptotermes secundus | reverse complement strand
AGTACATACATATATCACTGCAATTTAAAAGGATAAATGAGACATTTCTCATGGCATTCATACATTTCAGGTTATATCTTTCAGTGTTTTACAACTAAGTCATACTTACATTTGTGTTATCAACATACAGCAAAACTTCCACTGTATGTGTACTTGGTTTAAGTTCATTAATACACTGAAATGGGATAAATGAGATAGACAATTTCTGTCTGGACTTAGAAAACTTGATCAACATGTCATTCATTGACTGATGGCTGGTGAGGATCCTATACTGATAAGCCTTCATTCACCAGCATCTGAACTGCAGTCATGGATACTGATTTGTAACACCAAAGACAGCACTGAGTTTTTTGCTTTTCCCTAAGGGAAAAATGGATAGGAAACAAAATTGCCATGATGTGTTTCTGCAAATTTATGAAGCTATTTCAGTGTCCAATCTGCTCGAGTTCATTAAATCTTGCTAACAAAAATAATTTGATTTCAAAAAGCTGTATACATTGGTAAATCAAACGATGGAGGGGACCTGAAACATGAAATTCTGATTCATAAATTCTTACCTTCTAAAAGTGTTATTATGGGTTAAAAACTTCCCAAGTTCTTGAGGATCGACATTGTCCAATGCTGTCCTCCAGCTGTGTGGAAGCTTATTCCAATGACAATCAGTGAAATAGTCCTAAAATAATAATAAACTGACACAGTATTATTCTCCATACTTTAAAAATTTGACTTTCTTACCTCTTCCAACAATGACGCTACAAATTGCATCAAAGAAATGCACACATGCTGTAATTTACATAAATGCAAAGTGCAAACTTTTCCAATCAGACTGAGTGAACTGCCAGACCACTAAAATTGCATGAATATTAAGTAAACATTTCATCCCCTCTATTCAATAGAGACTATAGTCTTGCTAGGAATCAACTACATATATTATGTATCTTCTAGTCCAAAGTGTTTTACTTAATACGTGTCACATCAAGGAAGCGCTAGACTCATGCACAACTATAAGCTCAAAACTATGCTTTCAGACATGTGCTGCCATGAAAAGAGAAATAATACAAGTCTCTCTTAGTACTGTTAGGTAGTGCAGTTGTATTTCTGCATTACACAATTTATAGCCCAGGACTTGCCACTGCAAATCCAACTTTCAATACAGAAAAGATCCTAGTGCAAGTAAGTCAACAGACATTTGTTCTATAATGGAATATACAAGGGTTGGAACTTTAATAGTAGCAACACTGCTGTAGAG
>NW_019771459.1:0-1247 GCF_002891405.2 Cryptotermes secundus | reverse complement strand
GGGGGATATATGGACGGACGGACAGACAAACACAGAGAGTAAGGTGATTTCATAATCCTCCATTTGTTTGTTCAAAATAAGAAAAGAAGGCTAAATATCTCATGAAATATCGGCACTTTCACATGTATTGTTTCACTGGAGCGAAATTCTTCAGTAATTAACATGATTTTGTAAGATGAAGTCAAGACATCGGAGCTAATCTTCAAACAATGATCATAATTCAAGTCTTTTGATTATAACCTTGGGGTGGAACCCGTCTGCTCACGTTCCCCTCGCCATATTTCATAAGAATCCTACCCTGCATTAATCGTCGCAGCTGTTATGACAGCGCTGCAGAAGAAGAGGCAGCTTACTATAACCAAACTTACTCACACTGTAGCTTCCCTCGTCTGGAATTTGAATGTTCATAACTCCGTTTTGCACGAGGAAGAGTGAGTTCCCTTGAGATAGCTGTGAATCTCGGTGCAGTGTGCACATGTCGGCTCGCATCGATACCGGATTAACGTATGTAATACACCCATTACTGTGCACAATGTGACTAAGATTATCATAAGAAAGACTAACGTCCCACGAGGCACGAGTTAAGACCACAGTTTTGTCAATAGAGGGGGCTAGATGAAGCCGGATTGCTCCCGCTGACTTAGGATGCCTTTCACATGACAATAATTAGTTCAGAACGCGCCCCTCCCTCTGCAATTCTACCTACAGCGCATTAGAACTGAGGTGTGCATTCATTTGCGTATTTCTCCTTCATTTTCTTTCTCTTCCTTCATTTTTTATTTGTTTATTTAACTTTATACTTTTTCGCATCTCTTTCTTTCCTCCCTCTCTCCATTCTTTCATAATTTATTCGTGTGCTTACTTCTTTACCTCTTCCCCTTTCCTTCTTCATTGCCTTCTTTATTTCTTTCCGTTTCAGATTCCTTATATTTTCCTTCACATCTTGCTCGAGTTGCTTGTTTATTTCAATCCTTCACTACTCACACTTTCTTCACGCCTTATTTACGACTCCTTCATTTCTTCTCTCATCCCATGTTTTCCTCTTTCCTTCTTCTTTCCATCACTTTCTTTGTCCCTATTCCCCTAATTTCTTTGTTATTTCATTCTTTATGATGTCTTTCATTCCCATCCTTTATCCAACCCCTCCCCTTATTTTCTTTGTTCGTTCATTTGTTTCATTCATTCTTTTCTCCATTCATTTCTTGCTCTGTTTTTAAGTTTGGTGTTCATTTCTTTGTTCCCTTGTA
>NW_019771458.1:0-1246 GCF_002891405.2 Cryptotermes secundus | reverse complement strand
TTACTGTTACTGGAACGCATGAAGTATGAGTAACCGTAACGGAGTTTGCGACTCTGAAGTTAAGGAAGCCAGCAATCAATGAGTTTAGTTCTGAAGTCTTTGCATGGTGTGTAACATTTCCTCGGAAGTGGCCTGGTTCCTCTGCTGCAATGTCTCCCTTCACTCCAACCCCTCTCTTACTCTTTGAGAGATTTAATTAAGACTGCCCCTTCTTCCTCTTGAAGGGTAGAACCCAGTGGTTACCTCACTTCGTGATAGCGCACGGGACCTAATCACAAGTTTGTCCTTCCTCTCGCTTCGGGCGGCGGCTGGTACAGCAGAAACGAGGGACACATGAATTCCATGTAACGTTCCTGTCTCGGAAGCTGTCCCTTCAAAACGGGTGGTGGTTGGGAGATTACAGATGAAATTATAATGTTATTAGCTATCGGTATGAGGCATGGTTTGGTAAGTTATAAGGTCGCCATGAATATATGGAAATACTAGAGAGTGGTCCGTTGGAATTTTTGGTAAACTAAAAATATGAATATAGGAATCTGATTTCTTACAGGCTGTTTGATTCTAGATGAAGCCATTCCTCATTAGACGAAACACAAGTGTAATTTAGAATGAAATTCTTGAGAAAAAAATAACAAAGTTTGGAAGTTTGTTGTAATGTTACGTGATTCATTTTAGTTTGAACCATAATACTGTTGCTATTCAAAAAATACTTAGGGAAACTGCATCACATCTTAAAGAAACGTGACAGAAAAATAGGTCTATGCTTGATTCTGCGCAGTACACGAAGAAAGCAAATTCATGCTTAGGAAAAAATGATACCGATGCCTGTAATGATGTTCTCAACAGTCTTGAAAGAAAAATTAAATAAATGTCGACCCTATGTTATGTAGATTACACTTCCCAGTAGAGTATTGTAACGTGTTTGGAATCCAGAAGAGTCACTTCTATGAAAACGCTGGAACAGACCATTGCATAGGACGTAACAACAGCGGTATTGTAATCCCAACAGTGAGCCGTTGCGTAGGAATTGTAGAATCAACGAAGCAGCGTTCTCCCGGTGATAGACAACAGAAGGTCCAATGCATAGCAACTGCCGAGGTTACAAAAGCCCAGCTTCGACGAGAGGCAGACAGTCTCGCGATAGATGCCAAGAGATACAGAACACAGTCTGGAATTAGCCTCCATGGAACACAAGTCTCCAGAAAGCCGCCGCCGAAAGCAGTCCAGTATTTGCTGAGATATAGTG
>NW_019771457.1:0-1243 GCF_002891405.2 Cryptotermes secundus | reverse complement strand
GCAAATATTCAAGAAAAGGGTCAATATCATCAGTGAACCGCCATGCAAACTTACGAATAGTAACTACACTGGACAGGAATTAAGTGAAGCTACAAGTGACCCCCACCAATTAACGTTTAACTGCTTTGTAGACTCTTTAGGTTGCTGAGTTTGAAATGTCCGATCTGCAGTTACAACTTCTATTGTCTTCACCAGCCGTTACCTGGCAACGGCTTCTAACAGCGGAAATTTTTTCAGCTTCACGAGCTTGAGCCCCGTCTTCACAGACTCCCGTACAGAATTGGTTTGGTTGGCCCAGTTATCTTGCTTGTAACTCCTCGGTACGGACCGAGTATAAAACCTCGTTTTCAACAGTACTTCTATTGTTGAGTAGATTCGTTGCTGTGGGAACGTGTATAACGAGCTGCTGCCTAGAGACGGGTCTGGTGTATTCGCCTATCTCCCGGTCATCGAATAGTAATGGCTCTACACGCTACAATAAGATGGAACCCAAAACCTCCACCCCGGAAATCTCCTTGAACCCGCACAGCCCCTTTCATTGGGCTGCTACTCATGATATGACACACTCTCAAAAGACATTTTAGAAAGCATAAACTGCAGAGAAAACCTTCTGGAATTCTGTGAGCCACGTTATGGAACAGATCTTTCCAAATCCTGTATTATTTTCGACAAATTATATCCCAGGAGTCAGAATAGCTCTGTCGGTATGGCGACTAGCCAAGGGCTGAATGGTCAAGGAACCGGTGTTCGAGTCCTGATAACGTCAAGAATTTTCTCCATGTCGTCCAGACCGGCTCTGGAGCCCACCCAGTCCTATCAAATGGGTACTGGGTGCTCTTACCCCGTGGTTATGGTTAAGAGTCAGGAGCGTGAAGCTGACCATTAACCTCCATCTAATGCCGAGGTCAACAATAATGGAACTATATCTCCACTGCCCCATGTCTTCATGGCGTAGTGATGAAGTAGTTAAGCACAGATAGATATTGTTTAGACGAAATTCGTGCTTCAAGATTTTAATTAAAAAGTTTGTTAGGTAACGTCCCACTTCGACCACGCTGATGAAGTAGCGTCGCACTTGTTGTTCACCCTGCTGCGGAGGTAGTCCTTGGCATGTGAAATACCAGCAGTGTTCCAAGAACTAGACATAATAGAGTTGCATAAGCCTGTATATTTTTAATGTGTCATATTTACCAATGCACTGAATCTCATCAGAATTCACATGCCGTATGGACCGAAACGGATT
>NW_019771456.1:0-1244 GCF_002891405.2 Cryptotermes secundus | reverse complement strand
CAATCGGATAATTTCCGTTGCTCTGCAACGCGTTATAAATGCAATATAGTAAGAAGTGTTTCTATATGGTTTGCATATATCCATTGCTGGACGACGGGTGTGTTTTCTATAGTTCCGTCTCGAGGCTGTATGAGCAGTCCAGTCGTAAATTAAAAGTAAGTCTTAGAACGAGAATACAGCGAGTCGTCAACAGTCAAGGAAGAAGGTTTCGGCTGAAGATTGATTGTAAGTTGTTGAATGTGATTGTGATTAAGAAAGGTTATAGTATAAGGTGTTAATAAATCCAACCATCCAATCAAAATCCCAGTTAGCATTATTCAAGGAGCTATGTACACGTGACAAAAGTGATAATAAAAAATCTTGTCATATTATTACATGAAAGCTAGAATAGACGGCCGTTACTAGGCAACGGCACAGGAAATACCTCTCCCAATTAGACCAGAAACCAAGGTTAACAATGCTGGCAAAAGCTAGTAGCAATATACCCGACACGACCTGAACGACCGATAATGAGTCAGATATGGCTAGGAAATAATGAGTTGCAGCCACAAGCTAGTTGTGAGCTAGTTGCCGTGAACTAGGATGTGAGTACAGAAGTAAAGGAATACCACTGTTGGGAGCCGCTATCTAGCAACGATCATTGATGACTATAAGAGAGAGACTTAGCGGGTGCTGTAGTTATTTGTAAAGTGTGTAGATTAGTCAGAGTGTTGTAATGGTTTGTAGTAAATGCAATTACAATTCCAAACTTCGTGTCTAGTCACTAACACGTATCAATATGATTCTCTCTTCAAGCATAGGACATTTTCCATTCCCCAAGCTAAGTCTGATACACAAAATATTTCGACAGCGCTGCTCCTTTTATCACGTGATGGCTTGTTATTACTGTAGAGTAAAATTAAAGTAAAGTTGTATCTCTGTTTCACTAATTGCGCACTGCGCCATGAAGAAGTATGGAGGGAGTAGAGGCCTAGCTCCACAAATTTTTATTTCGACATTAGATGGATGTGAATCGTCAGCTTCACAGCACAGTCGCCTTACCTCCGTGAATGAGTCTCTGATATCCATTGAATAGGATGCTGGGTGGGACCCAGAACCGGTCGGGAGGCTGTGGAGAAGAGGAATTATCTTGTACCTGTTGGAAATTGAACCCCTGCCTTCCAGCCCATAACCCATCACTGAACCGACTGATCTGTCTTGGTTCGTTTAGCTATAGTGACACACTTTTTATTGTTTTCCTGCTT
>NW_019771455.1:0-1240 GCF_002891405.2 Cryptotermes secundus | reverse complement strand
AATACAATACAATACGGTCAACGAAGTATTAAAGGCAGACAAATTTAACAAGCTTATTTTAATTTAATCAAAAGAATTTTTAAACCATAAGTGTGCAACTCGAATCGCAGCTCAGTATAATAATTATGGAACATTTTCATATTGTTTCTTCCCCGGTTTTGAGGTTGTAAATTTATAGGCGTCGATGAGGGAACGCACATGGCGCTTTCATAAGCCTACTTTTCCAGTTGTATAAGGAAAGACGGCATTATTTTGGACAAGCTGAGGAAAAATACGTAAACCGCAGTTACCATAACTTCTGACAGCCAAGATTTAAACCTTGGATCTCCAGAATACGAAACAGCACAGTCGGTATAGCGACAGGCTACGGGCTGAAAAACCGAGGATTCAGATTTCGAGTCTCGGTAGGGGCAATAATTTGATCCTCTCCACGTCGTTCAGACCGGTTCCGGGCCCCACCCATCCTCCTATCCAATGAGCGGCAGGGGCGTGAAGCTGATTACTCGCCTCCAACCATTGCCAAGGTCAAGAATTCGCGGATCTATACATCCACTTCCCCATACGTCAGGAACAACTTTACCTTTGAGTGTTAACCACTACATCGCGATGCTCCTTTAAGAGAAGATGTCATTTCTGCGACTCCTTCCACATGGCTACAGAGAAAATTAAGTAACAGACTATAAATAGATGTGTAGCAAATCGGTTTGGCTTGTGCCAGGCAAGACCAGCTGCAACTGGTCCATTGATAACGCTGTCTCACTCTGACTTTCACCCGCTGAGTTACCTGTACTCGCTTCGATTATCGCCTGGAACCAAGAGACTTTCTAGCCAAGCATTTGTCTTCTGATGCTGATCCCTGGTTGTTTCTCTCGTGTTAGATTGATCAAACGTCTTACTCAACGAGTAACATTACAGTATGAACACAGCGCCTGGATCTGAGGCCGGCGCAACGGTGCAGTTGGACCAGTTGGCCGCCCAAGGTAGCTCGATTTTAGGGACGCCACATTTTAGTATAACCTTCCCTTTTTGCTTTCTTGTTCAGTGAAAATAATTAAAAAAAAAATACCGTTTCTTTGGATGACACCCTGTAATCTGGGTTTCGTTCAACATCTACTCACTTGAAATTGAGGTACCAAAGCAATTTAAAACAGTTGCCACTCTATATAAGGCAAATAAATGTCTTCGTCAGCTTAGGGACTGGGATCGTGGGTTCGAATCCCACTTGATGCATCGATGTCAA
>NW_019771454.1:0-1243 GCF_002891405.2 Cryptotermes secundus | reverse complement strand
TGCCAAACAGCTGTGGCGTTAAGATTTTTTAAAATAAACCTGAGAGCGGGCCGCCAGTTGGCCATCGCTGATCTAGATCATACTCACACTAGTTCTTGAAGCTCTAGATTATAATTATGCTAGTTCTTATAGTTCTAGATGATACGCTAGTTCTTGAAGATCTAGATCATACTTACGCTTATTCTTGAAGAACTAGATCATACGCTTGTTCTTGAAGAACTAGATCATACGCTAATTCTTGAAGTTCTAGATGATTCGCTAGTTCTTGAAGATATAGATCATACATACGCTACTTCTTGAAGATCTACATCATACTTAACTAGTTCTTGATGTTCTAGATCATACGCTAGTTTTTTAAGATCTAGATCACACTGACACTAGTTCTTGAAGATCTATGTCATACTTACGCTAGTTATATCTTTATATTACTTGAAAGAAACATGGAGCCGGGGTGACGGTCGGGGGCCTATTCTCGGCAAGTACACAGCGTCCAGCCCGCCTCTGGGGCTCCCGAAGCCTCATGTACAGTGGGTACCAGGGGTAAAGTGGCTGAGGCGTGAAGCTGACCACTTTAACTAGCTCCGAAGTCAAGAATGTTGGAGCTATACGGCCACCCCCCCCCCCGTCTTCGTGGTCCGGTGCTTAATTAATTAAGCGCAGGGATAACTTAAACCTTCTACTTGCAACAGGAAGATTTACATCTAGTGAGGAGTTTCGAAATTCGTAATCTGAACCAAATATTGGAGTGACTATATGGGCGGGCGACTAGATGACAATGCATACGAAGTGCCAGACTTTAATCGGGAAATTTGAAGGAAAGAGACCATTTGGGAGACCTAGTCATAGATAAGAGGATAATATTTAGTATTAAGATGTTGAATCAACGGATGTCGACTGGATTTAAATTACTCAGTATGGCGAGTAATAGCAAACTCCTGTAAACACGGTAATCAGATGCATTATTCTAAAATTTCAGCACACATGTTTAAATATGCTGACGTGTGTTTAGTGGTAGTCGCACCACAGGCTGATACATCCTTACTTCTGTATGAATCCTGATGTAACGTGCTGTTGTACCGTGGAGTAAGCGGCAAATAGGAGCGAAAGCACGTCGACACTGCTGCCATCAATGTGGCGAACCAGATGTCACCACTGCAGATGACGCCTACTGCAGTTTTACAGGAGAACATCGGCTACCATTATCGAAGCATTTGCGGGCCGGATCCAGAGTCCATCTTGCGAA
>NW_019771453.1:0-1241 GCF_002891405.2 Cryptotermes secundus | reverse complement strand
CCCACGATCACAGTGTTTGAGCGGGCGAAGACAGTTCATGCCTTACACCGGCAATGTTTTCTTATAGCATAAGATAATTATAAACTTACATAACAAATTCGAAATATTAGGGCGTTGTAGTAGTATTTCGTTCTCTACCTCTCTTCCTAACCCCTCTTCATTTACTATTAATAGGGCTGCTGTAATGAGAATCCCAACGCTTCAGTAACGTTCAGTACAGATGGGGCACGCTGACGGAACCATACATGAAACCGTGTCGCAATAATTGCGAGGTTAAGTTAGGTGGCCTTGTCGGCCATCAGCTGCGACAGTCCTCTATTTGTCTTGTAACGCTCGTCAAGGATTTCGATTACTAGTCCAACGCGACAAGATACGCGTCAAAAACAAAACTCCGTGGCTTTAGTCCGCAAACGAATTATACGGAGCGAGCGACCGCCGCTTGTGGGCGAAGTCAGTGCCAAGTAGAGCTACTTGAATGGAAAATTAGCGGCTCCGGTCTACAAAATCGTAATTAACGGACGTGGGAATACGTTGCGCTGACCATGCGACACCCTCTATCGCTAAAGCTGGCACTAAAGTTGGCACTGCACGCGTCAGCGCTGGTTTTACTTTCGCATGCAACTTTAATAAAATCTTATGAAGTGGTTCAGTAAATTTACAATTATCCTGTGCACTGCCGATGTACGAGAGACGCCACAAATCTGTCGCAGAGAAAACGACCGTCACACGTTCACAATAATTAGAGTGTAAAGCTAGTAATGGGAACACGGAACACGAATACTTTCTGTGTTGGATATCCACCAAGAACTCTAAAATCTAAATGTTTTATTTTTATAACACCGAAATAAAAATATTTTGGTAAGTATAATGACAGTCAGGCAGGGTGGGGGTGGCGTGGGGGAAGAAGCGGAAACAGTATCCTACGTTGTATCTGTCCACTTAAATATCTTTATGTCTTGAAAATGGTGCCAAGTTGACGAAGATCGTAAGCTCGGGTGTCTGACCGCCCTACTCGTACGAGTACACTCTGTTTCCTCTGAACTAAATCAAACAAGGTCCACCTGTTGCCACTACATTTTGTACACAGGTTATATAAATATGCCTGTGACACCGAACGCGGAACATACTAATTGATTACTTTACTGCAGACATGCTGTAGTTAAACTGAAACTACAGTGTGTGGCAAAAATGCAGTGCTGAAACTCGCGCATCTCGAACGCGCATGTGCGTTTGTTGACGGG
>NW_019771452.1:0-1241 GCF_002891405.2 Cryptotermes secundus | reverse complement strand
TTTTTTTTTCTGGTAATGGTTTGAAAACGGCAATGCATATAGATTTATTGACGGGTTATATTGTGCCGAGTATCATTATATCTAAAACTAAACAATATATTTTTCTTCCACTGTCATGACATTTCAACATTTGTGTAGCATATTTGAAATTGAATTTCATCTTGAACAGTACAGTTCAGTATGGATCGGAATTAAACCAAAGTTCTTTTAAAATACTAGTCACGAAGCAATTACGCTGAAACAGGCACGTAACGTTCTCATATCACAAACTAAACATCAGTATAAAACTTGTAAAACGTCACGAGTTTATTTTTCTCCTGTATATTCAAGAAATATAAAACTCGAATCGACGTTAGGAAACTGAATCTTTTCTCGTTTCGAAGTGCAGACCAACTTGATCTATAATCTCAAAATCTTGATTTGCATGGGCGTGTGAGATGTGCGTAACATACATCTTGGCTGGCAGAACGAGTGTATTACGTAATTTCCTTACTGTGGCGTGGGAAACAGCGCACTCAGCGGTGTGGGGCAAGGAGATGAACCAGTGACCTAGATGCAAGTTCTTCATTTGCCTCTCCTACCAAGCGGAAGAGTGTTATTTCAGGAGGAAGTTATGTCTGTGAGTGGGTGTCGAGGTTCACGGTCAAGGACGTCCCTTTAAGGCAACATGGCTGCCTCCAGCTATCAGAGCGCTTTCGTGATGTCACGGAAAATGACTTTAAGGTACCATTTTAATGGCAGAAGAATGTGCAAGGATGCACGAAGTCTGCGCTGCTATCAACTTGCCCTACAAAATCTTTTGAAACGATTATACTTCGGATAAAGATATTTCTGGCGCCATAATTATGAAATAGCACAATTGTGGAGTTCTTTTGTGTGGAGGGGGGTTAGCATTTTACGACTTTACCAGCATATGCGAGCGTAGATTACGGTATACGCCCGAATACAAGACTCACGACAATCGTGAGAGAAAAATATGGTCATGGGTGCCGTAGGGGCTGAAACCAAGACTTACTGATGACGAAACCAGGGTTATTTGCCCACTCGACCGTCCAAAGGACGACCCCCTATTTTTCCAATGAGAAAATCAGAAAACAACGTTTCATTACAGAATTCAATATGTACGTGTAGTACTGAGGGATACTTCTCTTAATCATCTATACACTTTTTCTTAAGGTCTACATCATTAGGTAACCGCCTCTGTGGTCTAGTGGTCATTGTTCCTGGCTACAGATCCAGAG
>NW_019771451.1:0-1238 GCF_002891405.2 Cryptotermes secundus | reverse complement strand
TCGCAGGTTCGATTCCCGATGATGCCATTGTATTTTACAATTGACCTAATCCTTCCAACCGCACTATGGCCCTAAATTCGACTCTGCCTCTTAACAGAAATGAGTACCAGGAATGTTCCCGGGGGGTGGGGGGTTAAAGTAAGCCGGCACGTAAGGCTGACATCCTCATGAGAGCTGTACCGTACGTTGGGTATGCGTTCTAGAAAGAGGGGAACGGGGGTTCTATTAAACTCTTTATTTTGCACATTACCCATGTGTCTTCCTACGCGGTTTAACACTTTAAAGCCTGACGAGAGAGACAGCCTAGCTGTGGCTGCCAATATGATTCCCATGAGGCATCAGTACAGAGTCCTACATGAATGGCCTCCCCTGCCAGTCAGAAGAGTAATATCATCATTGCGGAGGAGCTTTCGATCAAAAGTAATTCCAAGATACGAGGGCTGTTCGGAAAGTCACATCCTTTCATTTTGGGTAACTAATGTAGGAGCAGAGAAGAGCTCGCGCATGCGAGGTAACGTCACATGACTCGTTGCATTATAAACAATCATATTATTGCTCACCTAGGGTTTGTGCTTGTCTCTGCAGGGTGAGATATGAACTTTCCTGCGACTGATAATCCCGCCAGCTGCGAAATTCGCGCTGTTATCCGCATTCTTCACGCTAAAAGCATGCGTGCTGCGGAAATTATCGCGAATTATGCGCGGTTTACGACCCTAAAGTTATGAGTGGAGGAAATGTAAGACAATGTGTAGAATGTTCAAAGATTGACGAAGAGATGTGAACAATGAAGAAGAAAGATGTCGACCGGCCATCTGAAGTGAGGGATGATCTTGTTCAAATCGTTGAACAAAAATATTTGTGAGACGGTCCTTCACAATTTCAAAAATTTCGTGTGAATTTCTATAGATTTCACGCACTGTTCTCTTCAGTATTATCAGAGTTAAGTTAGGCTATCACAAGTTTTGAAAATATGGGTTCCGAAATTGTTCACGGGTGCGCACAAAACGCACAGCATGACCTCGGCTTTAATTTTTTTTAGAGCGATACCACAAAAATGGAGATGAATTTTTCAATCGCATCGCAAAAGGTGCTGAAACTTGGGTTTCATTTGAGTATGTTGAAACTATAGAGCAGTCAAAGCAGTGGATGCACGCACTTTCATCAGACAAGTCCAAAAATTTCAAACGAAAGTCTGTTTGCCAGAAAGCTGATGGCAACTGTTTTCCGGGAAACAAGGG
>NW_019771450.1:0-1239 GCF_002891405.2 Cryptotermes secundus | reverse complement strand
ATCCCGACATCAGCCTTGAGAGGAATAGAATTCCACTGTATTGAACATATGTTGAAGTTCCCATTGTCTCGTCTCCGTGAAACCAGTCACTAGAACCTGCTGTGTACACACTGAAGCTCCGTCAAAAGCTTGATCTCATTGCTTCAGAAATAATACTTCTAATTCGAAAGCATAACAGTTTCACTGACACCCCTGTAATGTACTTGAGCTCGGACAGCTCAGGGAGTAAATGGACTATGGGCTGAACGATCGAGGTTCGATTTCTTGTAAGGGCACTGATTTCACCCTGTGCAACCGAGTCCAGACAGACTCTGGCGCCCTTGCTTTAGGTTTATTCCTCGGGGGTGAAACTGATCAGTCGCCTCCATACAGTGCCGAAGTCAAGTATGCGTGGAACTATACCTCTACCCCCTCCATGTCTCTGTGGCGAGGTGTATAAATTAAGGTACGGCTGTAATTTTGCCTTTACTGTAACTCCATTACTCGCCTATATGTGGAGGTTGTTTTCGGCGCTACTAGCTTCATGCCCCTTACTCATTTACGTTATTGTCTGGCCATTACAACTGATGCAGAACGTCATAGCCTACTTACACAAAGTAGGATTCCCATGTCGTTGCGCTCCGGCCGATTTACCCCTGGGAAAGAGACTCCGGTACCCATTGGATAGGAGTGTGGGTGGATCACAGAGCCGGTCTGGATGCAGAAAATATAGAAAATTGGTATATAAAAGGAGGCCACTAATAAAATCTGGCATTCAGGGCCTGCAGCAGGAGTTACTATAAGAAGTATGTGTTTATTCCCTCCAATGGTACAGTTTACATATAGCTCAATTGGAAATTTATTGATGTCCCAGAACACAGCGAAAACAGCTAGGTCCAACACAAATCAGGCTTGCTAACTGGTTATACAAGCGTTATTTCAAACATTTTTCAATATGGTGGATATTTAACGAAACGAAAATTAAAGTAACGTAAGATATCATGTAACTTGATAAGCTTATATGTACTCTGCCTGGTGCCTCAACAGTATACTGTGTCTGTAACAACTGATTATCGAAGCCAATGAGGCGTAAAAACAAGTAAAAAAGCATGTCAAAATATTTGTGTTCCAGATTATAGTAACCTTTTCCACTCTTTTTCCGCGACAATTATCAACGCAATCCATACTATCATAAATCTATAATTTTATAATAATTCACTCACTCACTCATGGATCTCAGCCCTTCTTGAGAAGCTGCCA
>NW_019771449.1:0-1203 GCF_002891405.2 Cryptotermes secundus | reverse complement strand
TTATGAAGCTCCTCATTATGCAGTACAGTACTTATACAGCCTATTCTTAACGTATCTAATTCGTAATGCAATTGCAGTTTCACATCTTTGCTCAATTTGCCTTTTAATTCCCTTACATAATTGTAGGCACCTTGTTCTGTCCGTCCTACTATTGTTTGTGTTGTTATGTGCAGGCAAGCCTATCACAGTGGCCGCGCGGACTAAGGCATGAACCGTCTTCGCCAGCTCGAATACTGGGATTGGGGTTTGAACCCACTCAAGGAATGGATGTCTGTATGTGTGTGTCTATTCTGTTTATGTTGTTCTGTATGTAGATAGCGGCCTTGCGACGGGCTGATCCCTTGTCCAAGGAGTCCTGTCGACAATGTATAGATCAAAGAAAGCGAAAAAGCCGCCAAGGTCCACAAGGGCTGTAGAGCCATAGTACATAGATATAGAGGCAATAGCATATCACATGCTTTAACTTTTACAACTTTTCCAGCATTCCCAGAGTATATATGTCTGTCTAACTTAGACTAAATGGCGAATAACAGAGTGGTGTAGTATGTTTCCTGTGAGGTACGAACGCAGTTTTCAAATATTATCCGCGTGAATTTCGCGCTTCAAAGCATTAACTGTAGCACGCTCTAGAAAGCAGGAGTCGCTGAGCTACTCTGGAAGTTGTCCTCGGTTTATGGAACCCAAAGATTAATTTATATTTTCACAACAGCTCTCCAGTGGACCCCGTTATTTTCTCAGTATCGTAAAAATGACTGACCTTTATTGCTGTTATTTTTATGTATTAATGCTTTTATTTCATTTAGTTTCTAGTGTGTTGTTATTTAAATCTGTATTTCTTTCCTGTTTATTGTGTTCAATTTTTGTTTTGTTTTACTGTGTGTTTGTTTTGCGGTACTTGACTATAATTCGCTCTGTGGCTGTTGTCAGACACTTGAATTACATTGCCAGTACCACACTGTTGTAAATGTAAAAAGGAGTTTTTCGTTTTATTCCTGTAAAATTTCGATATAGTGTAATTTGCTTCTAAAATATTATAAGCAAATCACATGGCAAGTGAAATCACAACACTTGCTTCCCACTGCCCTTTTATATATTTTGTTTAATAGATTGATAGTAATCTGATATTATTACACAGTATTGCATGAAGTGTGTTGGTCAGTCACGCCATAGCTCAAGCGGTTAGTCGCTGGCTTCCCACCGCGG
>NW_019771448.1:0-1220 GCF_002891405.2 Cryptotermes secundus | reverse complement strand
TCCGTCTTGTAACATAGTGCCTCAACAAACTATGCTACCGCGTGCCCCTGCAATAAGTTATGCTACGGAAATTAGTTAAAACTATTTGAGTTCTATTCGACGCACTTTTCTGGTTGTTAATTAACTGTTTCGGTCGTTAATTCGAGTAATCGGTTCCAGACAGTCTGTACTGGCATTCATTGCTAAGGCATCACCACTATTGCATGAGAAGAACGTTACTTTTTGTGTGTTCTTTGCACGAAATGCATAAGATGAAAACATTAATGTGCTCAAGGTCTCTCTGACTGTCTGCTTTTTTCGCCTGTAAAAGTACTTAGCGGCTTTCGATCAAATTGAATATACTGGGCGTTTGCACCAAATGCCGTGGGACTGATTTAGTTTCACTTCTGCCGATCTTCTATAACTCCTATTTTACATGCCTTTAAAGTAGAATGCCCTTTTTCTCAAAAACATACCACCCCGCAAGTAGGATCTTGACATCACATAAAATACTAGCCTCCTAAGCTTCACTGCAAATTATGTATGAAACATTTTCTGTGCGATATATATGTGCATACCAAAATATAAGGAAATATTTTGATAATTTGCCGTTTTGTGGCTAATACGATTGGCGTTATAACTGTATGATTGTATTTACGATGAATGAACGTAAAGGTATTAAATCGTAAGGAACGCATGCACATAGATCCACTGTTACATTGCGAAACGTTTTCATGATATGACATGAAACTCGTCCACTGTGTTTGTCGCTTACTCGCGCGTTTAAATCTCCGTCACCAGACAGTGTTGTAGTTGCAATTAGCGTTACGTCGTTGACAGAAGTTTAGGGGTGAACGTGGATTGACTCGTTCCTCAAACCGAATTATTATTTTGGCTACAGTGAAACGCTTTGTCATCTGGTCTCCGTGCCGTAACCACCGAGCTACAGAAGATAGGGCAACGTTTCTCACCGTACACCCACCATGGCCTAGATATTGAAGGATATTATTTCTTTTTTTATGCAATAACGCTTTCTCAACTGCATACGACCGAGCAGTGTGTGTGATATTGTATCAGGAAAATATCCGGTTAGAATGTCGGCCTGGTTTCACATGCACTGACAGAACATTTCATGGTTTCCACCAGTCGTGCAGACAAATGCATTGATGTTACTTACTCGTATATCAGAGGCAGGACCGCGCCATACCTCAAGCGGTTAGTCGCTGGCTTCCCACCGCGAC
>NW_019771447.1:0-1237 GCF_002891405.2 Cryptotermes secundus | reverse complement strand
GTCGTTAAATACCCCATGGAGAAAGTCATAACTTAGGTGTTTAGACTCTGACTTGGTTTTTATAACTCGGGGTGGGGGCCATGGTGCGCTTCTATCAACACAGATTTTCGGAAAACGCATGGGCCTTCTTGACTAGCTGAGCGACTGCGAGATTCTGAAGGGGGCTCTCCCGCTGAGTTATTTAAACACAAAAAACACCTTGGAACCTGTTTCCACTTGATGACTATTTCGCCGAAATTACGCAGTTTCTGACAGACGGACGGACGCGAACCGAACGATGTAATCACGCTCTCCACTGGTTTCTTGAGTGCGCCTGTAAATAGCATGTGAGTCTAACAACCTACAAAATTTATATGTAAATAACAAAGCGTACAAGAAATTGTTCACAAAATTTTAGTGTAGATTACTTGCATGATCATGTTAATGTACGATTTTGAGTGGCTATCGACGGAGTTTGGATTGGAGATTGGCTTTATTCATCACTTACAGGTCGTAGGTATGAGTAACTATGACACTATGCTAATTCCCACACTTTACAAATCACTATAGCACGCGCTAAGCCTTCTCAGCCCGTTTTCACTAGTCGTTTCCAGGTAAAGGGTCTTAATAATTGAGATTCATCAGCTTCTGTGCGCACTTCGTTACTAAGTCTCCTCTTCACAGACCCCTTAAAACTCTTACAACTAACTTCTAAGCTTGTTTCGGTTTTAATATCTCAGCATGGGCGGCGTAGAAAACACTGTTCACTGCTGTAGTCCAGTCTTTTCCGTGGGGACGTGTTTGCTTACACAGTAACGGCTGCGTGTAATTGCGTATTAAGAATCGTTGCCTATCAACGAATATTGTTTTGCTCTTAGTTTCGAGGTCGTTGCCTAGTAACGGCTCTACACGCTACAGTATTCTCATCAATCAGCTAATATTAAGTATGCATTCATACATTATTACCAAAGTCTAATGATTCCTATATACGTGTTTATTCATCAGATGGTTTAAGTTTTTATAAATTCTGTTTCTTATAAACATACAGGTGTACTTAGGAATGTACATGGCGCAGTCTTAATGTTCACTGTCGCGAGAACCCTGGCTCTCATAACATATATCCAAATATTAATTTACATTAAATATTCACTATATAGGATGAATAGAAACACGCTGCTTGACGTATGGCGAAGAAATACTTAGTCTCCGAAGGGTTATCGTCGTAAATTTTCAAATTATCCACAATTAGTCCCTGAAA